>NC_092830.1:34150699-34168199 GCF_039878825.1 Excalfactoria chinensis
CTATTCACCGGAGCAATTAAACACATGCTAAGTTTTAAAGGTATGATTGTTACATTAAAATCAATAGGGCCCAAGAGCGCGCCTAGATTAAATGAGTTTCTAAACCCAGCTGGAGTTTAGAAAAGCAGCTCCATGATGAGATGACTAAATCCCAGCAAAGTTTGGGGATCACAGTGGGTGCGGTCTATGGGCTTGAAAGCTGTGCTGGGCATGGTGGCATGTGCCAATGGGCACCTGAGCTGTGACCTGAGCAAATCCAACCTGCCTGTGCCACGTGATAGAGTGCATCTCACTCATGTCTGGACCTAAGAATACCGCACAGTGTAGGCATGTCTGTAAACATCAGTGTAAATGCTGTCTGCTTCCTCTACCGCTTTATGAATTCATTTATACGAGTAAGAAGGACAGGATGGAGGGCTAAGTCAGGGCACACGTAGGATGCAAAAGCAAGCTTTGCTCTACACTTCTGTCTTTGGCTGGGCCTTATTTAAAATCCTAGTGTGGCCCATGTATTTATTTTCCTTGTTTGAATTTGCAGCAAGATTGCAATGACCTCTGATTTCAAGCTTCTAACCAAAAGCGAGCCTGCAGTTTCATTTCTGAGCTGGGAGCAACTGGACTGCAGAAGGTGGAAGAAAACAGGAACAGGTAGGTGTCTAACCCAAGGTATTGATCTTGACTATGGCACTTGACTTTTAAGCAAAGTTCTACTCAGTGCAAGTATCTGCAGTTGATCCAGTGGAAATCAGTGTGATGGGGTAATATGGGTAATACTCGTAGTACAGCATTTCTGTAAGACTGTGTTTAGAGACTGTCCCCCTCTTCTTATCCATAACAAAGGATGAAAGTGCAATGGACTTGAAAGCGGCAGAAAAGTGAGAGTGCACCATCAAGGTAGGAAGAAACCCTTCCTCCTGTGGGGCCAGTGCTGCTGTCTGCTCCTCCTGCTTCTCCTGTCTAGGGTGGGGAAGCAGGCAGGGCTGTTCATGCACCCATGGGCTTCCTCTAGCTCTTAAGCCATTGGCACAGCATGGCCACTGGTATTTTCTGATTAAGGAGAGAGCCACAGGCTCCTGCCTGGCAAACTCGCTTTTATGTCTTGTTTCAGCACTCCCCACTGAGCTTTTCGAAGGTTTGCTGAGTCTGAAAGAGCAGGGGAAGAGGGGAAGATTTTGAATAAATAAATGCTGGCAGTTCATCTTGGAGGCAGAATGTTCTCAGCAGTCAGTGTTATGGGTTCAGCTGCTCTTTCTACTTGAGACCTCCTTTGGGAAGCTGACCCAGGCAGGTCTGTGCACAGCCCTGGAGGAGAGCACTCCATAGCACTGGGCAGCTGCTGAGAGCTGCCCTGTCATCTCCCATCCTCACTCCCAGGCTGAGAGCTCACCTCTGTGAGCTGCTGCCTCCAATCAGCCCCTGCTACAAATACTTGTATTAATTGGGTGCCACTTAATTGCTGAAATTTAGTTATAAACAACAGGAGTTCCCATGCTCAGGTCCACATTAAACCTCTTACATCCTTTGCTGCCATTATAATTGATATGGCCCCAGCACATGCCACTCAGATGAGCCGCCTTGTCTTTACCACCTTTTGGAAGTCACTTAATCACCTTTTCTTTCCCTGCCCCATCCAGACTGCCAAGTCTTCAGGGCAGCAATGGCCAGAGCAATGCTGGGTTAGTGCTTCAGACCGCAAAGTGCCAGCCATGGCTCAGCTTCCCAGGAGCACTTGTAAACACAAATACTTAATTTTATACTGTCTACTTAAGAGTAGGGAAGTGGGAGTTTGAAGGACAAGGTTTAATTTGATTTTCTCTCTTCCTTTCCAACAGAATCGAATACTACAATTAGGGTGATGATCTGTGAGAAGATGGGCTAGAAGGAGTCTTTAAGACCCCCAAAAATAGCTGGATTGTGTAGAGCATTTATCACAGGTAACGCCACACGTGAATCTAAAAATAGCGTCTCTGATGCTGCGTGTATATGGCTGATATTAAAAATGACTGATATAACAGAAAGCTCTCCACCTCTATTGCCAGCCAGGAAGGTTGGTCTCCAGTATTCTCAGACTTAAATGCTGCCAGTATTTCACGTTAGGATAGTCATAAAGTTAAAGGTTAATAGGCTGTACAAATGACAGAGTTTAAGGGAAAAAATGAAGATGGGAAGATTTCTAGCACTTAGGGAACATTTTAAAAATGAAGCTCCTCTGTCTAATGTAATTTTTCCTATATTCTTTCTCACACTGTTGATCATTATTGAAAATATTTCTATTTGCATAAGTGATTTCTCCTTCACTGCCCACCTCCGTTTGCTTTTTGGATGATCACTACTTCCCACAGTACATGATGAGTCATAATCCTGCTGCCTGCCATAACAGTCTGCTGCCACAAGAATGTAATGGGGCTGAATTAAAGCCATAGCCTTGGAGGGAAGATGGGAAGGGAGATATGGGAATGAGAAAGGCTTTCATTTAATTGCGAGCCATTAGGACTGGCAGGTTGAGGAGAAAGGCAAACATGGGCACTGCTGGAAATGGAACTTGGATGTGTTGATTCAGGTTAGCTCAATGGGTGTTGTGAGTGGCAAAAAGAAACTTATTTCTGTGTGAGCTTTGCTGCCATGAATGGCAGGGATTCTTTTCTGTGATGCCAGAACTAGAAATGAGAATCTAACATCAAGATTAACGTGACTAAGACCAATATTGTGACAAGGAGATTGCCAGTTATCATGTTTACTTCTGCACTGATAAAGAGAAATTCTCCTTTGTTTCCTGAGGAGACCTTGTAGAGCAACTGGAAAAGGCCATTGTTTGAGCATCATCTCTTGTGGCACTCTTGGGACTGAAACTGCAGCAAAGCACAGCTCTTCAGAATGTGCATTCTCCAAACACTCTTCTTTCAGTCTGATCAGTGCCTGCTGACTCTCAGGAAAAAAATAGCGTGAAAGGTGCTGCTGAGATCAAGATGGTCTTTTCAATCGTGTCCCAGGTATGTGTAGTACACACATTATAATGCTAAGCTCTGACAAGCAATTGGCAATGAGTGAAAGCACCTTCAAGTCAACGTTTAGTCTTAATGCTTTCTTCGTATACGAAAGTGACTCACCCAGGTAGTGCTGAATTCTGGGTGTGCAGAGAATTTCCCTGGGCCTACTCCCTGAGAGGCAAGTAAGAGGCACTTCTGGGCTTTGACATTTGGTGGCCCCTACAGCTTTTCTTCTTCTGTGTTCTTCAGCTAGCTTTTAGTTTTCTCCAGCATGTCCTTAAAAACCTTCTGGACCCGAGATATACAGAAGAAGTTAGATATTCCTGATTTACTGTGTTCTGAGCAACAAAGAGTTATGAAATAAGTATGGCTGCTGGGCAAAAGCCTCTACTGTTCTGGAGCTAAAATGAAATGAGAAAGTACTTTCATGCTCCCTGTAGTAATGAATTTTATGCCTATTCCTCAGGACCAGACCTTTTATCTGCACAGAAGCCTGAAGTTGTAGGAGATGCTTCATACACAACTGTTAGGAAGACCAGAATGTCAAGCTTCACATTCCCTGTGCATGAATAAAGGTGAAACTCTCTATGGCAGATGTTTTAAGGATTAGAGTGGCTCTTGGTGTCCTCTAGCAGTACCTCAGGGCTGCAGTGGAGCTTTCTTGTGCTCTGTAGCATATTTTTACCCAGCTCTGTGAAATTGCTGGGACTGTTGAATGGTGACATCCTATTTTCTTCTTTCTTCACTGGAGTTTCTGTTTTCTAGTCATCACTTTCTGCTGTGCGATAAGTCTCCTGGCACTATCGTATTAATTTAACAGAACACAACATCATGAAAGCTCTTCTTTACAAGATGTGTAAGCATCGTATTTATTTTGCATGTGGATTGGATAGGATGTGATAGAAATATTTTAAGAAATGAAAGCAAACTTAAATCCACCCACTTGTTCCTTTGTTTGGAGACTAGAATGCAGTGTAAATAAAATAAAAAGTCTGTAAGGAGTAAATTGCTTGCATTGCAAATAGATTTCTAAGGCTTTACCATTGCCTGGGTGAAGAACATTTGCAAGATCTCCAGTAATTTATTCACAGAGCATTTTCCTTGTCTGAAACCCTGAGTCATGCTCTGCTTTTGGGAGAGCTTGGGGCTCTTCCTTCTGCATTCAAGACCCATTGCTTTGCAGTTAATTTCTTGGATTCAAATAAGATCTCTTTAAGAAAGGAGTGTTTTTCTTGCTGACCTTTTGCCTCTGTGGGAGCTACCTGACACAGTTGGGTTGTCTGGTAGAATCCTTCATCCCCCTGCATTGCCAGCTGCCCATGTAAGCAGCTCTATGATGGCAGTGGGATTGCTTGTGTGAAGAAGTGCTCACCTTAAAGCAGAGGGTCCTTTCTCTTTGGCCCTTTGCAATTTCTGGTGTTTTTTTTTTTTCCATACTCTCTTTTATTTTATTTATTTATTTATTTATTTATTTACAGAGAGATGGAATGGTTGTAATGTTCCAAAATAAAAGACAGTTTTCTTTTGAAAAAGAGGCCATGCCTAAAAGTTGAGTGTGGAAAATGCTGCCTATAGCCTTTTATTAGCTTCATTCGCTCTAATATATCTGCCTTGTATGCCAAGAAAAGTATAAACAAATGGCAGGGTATTGGTTTTTCAATAGCAAGGTTTAAACCAAGGTTATAAAAAACGTATCCCATCTGACTGTATTTATGAAACAATTAATATTGTCAATGTCTTTTCCATCTCCTTCAAGTCACACTTACTACATAAACTTTGATATATCTCTAAGAGGAACAAAAATTCCAGCCGGAGAATAAACAGGGCAGTGCGCCAGCACTATTGGAAAGGGAAACGATTTCCTTGTCTTCTTATAAAATGCTTTGATATTAAAATAAACCAAGACGTACTTCTCTTGAATCTGCCTGTGAAGGCTCGAGCCATCGCTGACAAAGAGTCCTGTTTTTAGCTTGTAACGTTAGAATCTATATGCAGTTAATTATTTTCCTGTACAGGACTTTTGCACTGGCAGTAAGTCTCTAATTCAACGTTTTACCCCCAGGACCACAGCAATTTGGTATCAGCCCTGGCCCTGAGCCTGCTCGCATCTATCGCCGTGCGGAGCGAGAGCCGCCAGCACCGAGTCCGCCCGCCGAGCGCCCGGCGCTGTCCGTGGTGCTGAAGGAGCCGCTCCTCGTAGAGAGCGGACGGGCTGAGCGTACTTGCTGGTATTTATCGTGTTGTTATCACTGGTATCGTTATTTGCGGTTGTATCACGATCATAACTGCATTAATTCTCCGCAAATTAGTGTTGAAATCTTCCCGGACAAAAGCAAAAATGTTTTCCTAAGAATTTCGGGTATAGTCTAAGATTTCATTGTGAGGATTATCGTGGTAGCTTCACACTCTTGTTTTAGCGAGCATCCCTCACCCTTGTTTATCACCTGAAAATTCAGGGCTGCTTATCAATAATGGTCTGTGTGTCGTGCTGCTGCAAAGCATTCCAATCGATATATTATAATTTCAGAGCTTATTAGGAAGGTGAAGGGCATTATCAAGGACATCTGGAAATTCTGATCAGTGTTCTGCAATCTCTGATCAGCTTCGGTGCTTTACAGGCATAGTCTGTAGGACGGAATAAAATCAGAGTCTCTAATTCGAGAGACAGTGTCTAATCCCCTCATTCAACATGACAAACCCTTACTGCCAATAACAGCCCCACTCCCCCCCAAAATAAAATAAAATAAAATAAAATAAAACAGAAGTATAATATGCACATTAGCCCTAGTGTCTTTTACCACATCCTCTGTTCTTCATTCCTTTGCAGGTCTCAGGCACAAAAATACATAATGAACTCCTCGTGGCAGCATGATGCGTACTGTATGTAATTTTCCTGACTGAAATATCTGAGGCAAGAGTGATCTAGAGGAAGGTGGAAATACATTAAAAGTAATTTTTTGTGACAGCATTGCACAAGTAACTGAGATCTCATGCTCTGTGGGTGACACGCAGTAAGAACACTTATCAGGATGGTAAAGAGAAACAGCTAGTGCTTGCTTAATACATTAGGATTATTGTTCTGATGATTCTATTGCTCTGTAGATACCCAGCAGTGCTTACAGATATTACATTTCATGCATATATCATGTTAAAATTGTTCCACTTTCTGTCATTTGTAATACAATTATTTGTCTTACCTGCCTCCTTGAACAAGATGTTCTCCCATGTTGTCAGAGCCAATCATGCCATCCCCTTGCATTGTTTTTGTTTTTAATGGGTCCTTAATGGCAAGCAAAATACCTGTTCAGATTAAATGAAGAAATCATCCTTGGTTCCTAGCTAGTTTTGTTAGTACTTCCCAGATGCCTGTCACGTCTCTACATGAGGAAGCAGTTTCAAGCCACCATTCTGGACTGTGAGGCTGAACTGGTCGAGTACCCATGGCTTAATGTCAGAAACTATCTCTTGTTGTGCAGAAAACAGTGGTAGTGGTGTAACTGCTCCATGATGGCTGCACTGTTGATGAAGCTGAGTGCATACCCATGCACTGAAGGGTTTGCCCAGCAGCAGATTTAGTCCTTCTGCTCTCCACCAACCAGGCAATGCCCTCACTCCAAACATCATTAGCACTGTGTTGTGTACCTCAGAGCAGTTGGATCATTATAGATCCACTGCCAAGGGCCCATGTGGGCAGGGAAATTGTATGGTATATGACATACAGCTTGCGTGCAGGGATTCTCGACAGAGGATCTGGTTTGCTGTGACTGATAATGGGATACTAGTAAAAATTTGTGTGCCCTTTCTTTCTTTCTTTCTTTCTTTCTTTCTTTCTTTCTTCTTTTTTCCTTTTCTTTCTTTTTTCGTTTTTCCTTTTCTTTCTTTTTTCTTTTTTTTTTCTTTCTTTTTTTTTTTTTTCTTTCTTTTTTGCCTTTAAATAAACTCTTCATGATGCTGAGGTTGTCCTGGCACATAACATTGCATTAATCAAGTTTGTTAGCAGTGAATTTCTGATATGTACTGCTTATGTTTAACTGAAGTATATTACAAATATTTTCAGTGTAATGCTTGCCTTTCTAACAGATCTTAAGTTTCTCAACCATGTAAAAGAAAAATCAATGTACACTACATAAACATGTACCTCTGACCCAAAGAAGGAATGGTTTGGAATCTGACTTTGAAGGAAAGAACTCTTACTCCAGGGCAGTCGTTTTTTGGCCTCTGATGCTCTCATCTTTATAGTGTGGATTTGAGCACTTCTAGCAATGTAGCAGAAATAAAAAACTTCATTATTTAGGATAACATTGTATTTCCTGGAATGTGCAGAGACGTTGTGTGGAAAGAAGCCCAGAAATCTTTCCTCTTTTCTTTTGCAGAAGAGGCAGAACAGTCTGCAGGCCACGGGAGGGATACGAATGCCTGAGCTGTCTGAATTTCTGAGGAGGAGATGTCCTTTCACTGCCCCAGCCAAAAGATGCAGAAGGAGCCCCCTGCAGTGCACACATCACTTGTGCTTCTTGGGATTCCTGAAACACCGATCTTCTGTGAGGAGTAGCCATCCCTGAGGACTGTCAGGCAAGACAGACCTATTAATAAGTGCAAACCACGCAAAGGTCTTGACACAGAAGCTCTCACTGAAGCATAAAATGGCCCCATCATTCACTTATTTTACAAAACCAAGAGCTATTTTGAAGATTTGCTGACTCAGAACAAGCTGGTCAAGAATTCCATGTCATTTATAACAAAAGTGCTTAGGGAAATTAGGATGAGCTCAGAATCTTTTAATAAAGTCCAAACCCAGCTTGCACTTGGAACGTATGTTCAGCACAACTCTTGTACAATTGCCAAGGATCTCAGATAGGAACGCGAGACTCCTCATAAGTAGCTGATTTTTGAGTCAATGGGCTGTAACACTTTTGAAATCAATGATTATTTAAGGACTCCTAAAACAGCGCGTTGTTCAGCGGCTGTGCACACAAACATTGGATCTATTCTATTCCCTGCTGGCTCTCAGCAAATGGATAATTTGGATCTGAGGTCTGAAGGCTGAATATGGATTATAACTCTCATTTCCTAACCAAGCCAGTAAAACATTCACCAAGCAGCTTTGGAGTTCTGTATGAGTTCAGCAGGAGCTGAAAACGCTCACCACTTTTCAAGTGTGGTTCCAGGATTCCTGTGGATTTTCATGAATGTGTAATTTGTGACCACAAAGAAATTTGGGATGTTTACACAGTTTATTGTATTTTTTTTTTTCCACCAATTTATAGAAAATAATCCAGAGTTTATGGCTTGATATGTAAACACCAGTCTTAAATTTAGAACCAAGAGCCTCACAGTTGCCATCTATCCATTGTTCTTTGGATATTCCCATCCTTATATTGAAACAAGAAAGACGAGCTACAATTAAGTGTCATTTAGATGAAGTGTCAAAGAACAGCTTATATTCTGCCTTGACACCCACCCATGATATTTTTCACAAGAGATCTCCTCCAGTGTATTTAGCTGATCTCTTTTCTGTGAGCGCGCTTGTGAAAGTGACAAACTGTGCACACATGGCCATTGTCAACACAAAGATGACCATACTTTCTAGAAACTGGACTGGAGGGCAGGCCACCATGACAAAAGCAAAGGATATGTTGTATGAGTGCGTGATGATCAAAGAGCATTGCATCATCTTATATAGAGCAAGTGTGTGGTGCTGTATGAAATGAAGACTGCAGCTGGGTCACATCATTTGCCCATCAATTCTGTCCCTGTGGATTTATTCCAAATGACATTGGCAGTTTGCAACAGAACTTGTTTCACGGAAGCATCACAACGTAGAAATTTATCCTCTTTCCAGTAAAAATGATATCTTTGTGAGTCAGAGACGGGGCTGTGATGGACCTCGGAATAAAAGTCTCACAAATTAACAGTGCAATCAGGTTCAGAATGGAAACTCTAATATTTGTCAGGAAAGACACTCGGCTTGCCAGGAAACCACCAGAAAGCAGATACTTGCAAGGCCTTCAATTTAAAGGAACAAAAATGCCATTGTAAGGCATAGTGAGGGAACAGCTTTAACTATTCCAAAATACCTCCCGGTCTACACACATTGCATTCACTCCTCTGTACCCAGCAGAGCAAAACCTGAGCTGGGTTGCTAAGCATAACTCGCCTGTAGTTTCTCTAGCCTGGAATAAAACATCCTTACCAAACACATCCTGCAGCAGGCACTCCTCATGATGAGAAAGTAGCATCCGCTTTCTGGGTAACCTCTTGTTTCCAACAAGAAGCAATTGAAAGACTGGCAGGGAAATGCGGCGTTCCTGAATAACTCGGATTTTACGGCATCCCTGATGGTATGTAACAATTTGCAATAGGAAAGGGAGAGCCTTCGCTCGTGGCTCAAAGTCTGCGGTAGTTAATCTTTGGCACTCCCGGAATTGTTTTTAGCTGCCTGGGCAGCGGAACAGCAGCTCTGCAATCTGATAGCAGGAGAATTCATTTCAATTGCCTGAGTAAGTAATATATCTGCATGGGGCAAACTGCTAACTGCGTTCTCATCTCCCTCCTCCCTCCCGAACATCCAAACCCGATGCTATGAAGCTCTTCCCGATGGAAGAAACTGTGTAAAGCTAGCCACGAAATTAAATACTGCTTTGACGGATGGTTGTTTCCTTCCAGTCGTGGGGCAAAACGCTGCAGAGCACTGGAGGAGAACACGGGACTGGCTGTGCAGACGGCCCTGCTGCTGTCAGAAAGCTGCTGCCAGAGGAAAAGCAGATGCAAAGCTCACAGAAATCACAGCTCAGCTTCGTGCTGCAGCTTGGCAGGAGTGCATCTCTTTAGGAAAGTAATGAAAAAGAAGAGGCGGTGCTGAGACAGGAATAAATAAGGAGATAAATCACTTTGCAATACAATGCAAGCCAAACCTGAAAATAAACAATTACTTTAAATCATATCAAACACCTATCACCAACATCGCATTTATACAATTGATCCATGTGTAAATTAGCCAATTAATTCTGAATTGGAACACTAATGAAATAATAATCATCTGTTTAGAATGGAGTGGGATGAGTGAGGGTTTAGAAACAAAAGTAGAAGGAAGCCTGCAGCAAAACCCATTGGACATAGGGATGGGTCTCTCAGCATCGGGCTTCAAGCGCAGGTGTTGCTGGGGGGCATAAATAAAACACATAAATGGGTGAGAAAGGGGTATAGAAAGGGACACAGAAAGGGACATAGAAAGGGATACAGAAAGGTTCTTTTTTCTTCCCCCCCCCCCCCCCCCCCCCTCCTTTTTTGATGCAGAAGAAAGAATTGCGAAGTGGTTTCTTTTAGCATCATCACAGACCATCTCGGTTTGTCTCTCCTGCTCAGCTTTGCTCTGTGAGTGGCTGTTGGCCCTGAGGGACCGCAGGCAGATTAGGAGCTGACAGTGACCGAAGAAGTGAAGTGGCTGCGGGATCTTCCTGCACTGGAGCTGCTCCCTGCATCGCTTCCTACCCGTGTATCTTAGTCCAGAACTGAGGAATATCCCCACTGAAACAGACTTGCTTTGACAAATACCTGATAATCATTACTTTAATGCCTTTAAACGAAACAGATGCTTAAAGGAATATTCCTACATATTTCTGTACCTGGGTGACCCCCACATCCCCAGGATGTGCTTTGCTGATCTTAGGATCAGAAACCATAAAATCATCTTCCATTTCTGCACCTCTCTGTTCATCTGAACTGCTCCTTGCCACGACAGTCGTGGTTGGAAATGGTCACATAAGGGGTGGCATTCTGAAAAAGACACATATGCTGAGGGTACACAATGAGTAACAAGCCTGTTGGAGCCCCAAATGTCACATGGTTGGGTCTGGGGGAGCTTTCCTTGGATTGATGACCCCAGATATTCTGGGGGATGCAGAATTCCCACAGAGAGCTCGCAAGCACTGCTGGTGAGGGATCTGGTTCAGATACAAGATGGTATTTGGAACTGCAGGTGCGCGTGTTTGAAAGGGAACAGCAGGAGGAGCACGAGAAATCCGTTCTATTTGATCAGGGCATTAAAACATTTGCGGGTAGAACAGCGCACACACCCACCCTCGGGTCTACAGCTCCTGTGCCAGGAGAGATGTGTGCAGTGGATGTGCGCGTGTGTCCCAAACGTTGAGAGCTCACCAGAATTAACGGGCTGGGACTATTTATTTCCTTCTTTTTTTTTTCTCTCCTTTTCCCCTTTCCTTTCCTTTCCTTTCCTTTCCTTTCCTTTCCTTTCCTTTCCTTTCCTTTCCTTTCCTTTCCTTTCCTTTCCTTTCCTTTCCTTTCCCTTCTCCTTTCCTTCTCCTTCTCCTTTCCTTCTCCTTCTCCTTTCCTTCTCCTTCTCCTTTCCTTCTCCTTCTCCTTTCCTTCTCCTTCTCCTTTCCTTCTCCTTCTCCTTTCCTTTCCTTTCCTTTCCTTTCCTTTCCTTTCCTTTCCTTTCCTTTCCTTTCCTTTCCTTTCCTTTCCTTTCCTTTCCTTTCCTTTCCTTTCCTTTTCCTTTCCTTTTCCTTTCCCTTCTCCTTTCCTTTCCCTTCTCCTTTCCTTTCCCTTCTCCTTTCCTTTCCTTTCCTTTCCTTTCCTTTCCTTTCCTTTCCTTTCCTTTCCTTTCCTTTCCTTTCCTTTCCTTTCCCTTCCCCTTTCCTTTCCCATCTCCTTCCCTCTCCCTTTCCTTCCCCCTTTCCTTCCCCATCCCTCTCCCGACGTCTCTCCCATCACGGACCCCGCTGCCCTCAGGCCGTCCCATCTCAGTCCCTGTCCGGCAGTGCCCCGCAGTGCTGATTCCCGCAGCACACCCGGCTCATCCCGGGCCGCCTCCTCCCGTTCCCGGTCCCGGCAGAGGGCGCCGCGGGCCCGGCGGGTGCGGAGGGGTCGGGGTCGGTCCGTGCGGGGCGCGCAGCGGAGCCGTTTCAGCACGGAAAGTTGGCGGAGCGGCGGCCCGGTCGGGGTCAGTCCCGCTGCTCGGCGGTTCGGCCCGGAGCGGTTCGGCCCGGCTGCGCCCGCGGCTTTTGTGGGTGCGGGCGCGGGGCGGGGCGGCGGCGCGGCGGGGCGAGGGCCGCTTTTGTGGCGGCGCGGCGCGGCCCGGTGCCATTCGCCTCCCGCGGTGCCTCGGCGGAGCCGGGATCCCTTTGTGCTAATAGCCCCGTCCTCATTTGCTGCCTAATTGGACTCCGCCGAGCCAATAACGAACGGGCGGGCGCTCGCAGCCTCCCGCCGCGGCGGCGCACGTCGCAGGGGGGCCGGGGCCGCGGCGCTGCGGGCAGGGGCTGCGCGGAGCCTTCTCCTCCCGGCCGCCTCCCCGCCTAATCCCATTTGCCATTGTGCGTGCCCAATCGCCGCGTGCTCCCCGCGTTTAACTTGGATGACATTTTGATTTCATCATTAGCATCCGGCGCCGGGTTGACGCAGCAGCGAGCGGCGGCGGCGGCAGCGAGGAGCGCGGCTCTCCCTCCGCCTGCCCGCGGCAGCGCCCGGTGCCGCGCGGCTCCCCCTCTGCCCCCCGCGCTGCCGCCCCCCCATGCGAGGGGCCCCCGGCCGGGCCCGCCTCGCTCCCCCGCCGCGCCGCCGCCGCGCCTTTCCCCTGCGCCGCCGGGAGCCGCCACCCGCGGCGGGCAGGAAGCGGGCGGGCAGCGGAGGATGCCGGAGACCGGGCAGGAGCCGCCCAGCGCCCCGCCGCCGCCGCCCCCTCCCAAGGAGTCCTTCTACATCAAGAACCTGCTCAACGGAGACCCCCCCAAAGCGGCCCCCAAGCAGCCGAGGGCTCTGTTCGCCCCTTCGGGTAAAGCCGACGGCTCCGGCTTCGCCCTCTCGCAGGTGGGAGATCTCTCCTTTCCCCGCTTCGAGATCCCGGCGCCGCGCTTCGCTCTGAGCGCGCACTGCCTGGAGCGAGCCCAGACCTGGTGGTACCCCTACGCGCTGACGCCGGCCGGAGCCCACCTGCCCCGCACCGAAGGTACCGCTCCCTCCGACCCTCCGTCCCTCCTTCCCTCCATCCGTCCCTCCGTCCTCCCATCCGTCCCCTCCATCTCTCCATCCCCGACGGGACGGGGGTGGCACCGCGGGCGGGCGGCGGCGGCCCGTCGGGGGGCAGCGCAGTGCTGAAGGTGTCTCTTTGTGTCCCTCTGTCCCCGTTCAGCCGCCGAGAAATCCCTCCTGCGGGACTCGTCCCCCGCGTCGGGCACCGACAGGGACTCCCCGGAGCCGCTGCTCCAGGGGGGGGACGCGGAGCAGAAGGAGCGGGACCCCAAGAGCCCCGCCGAGATCGTGCTGGAGGAGAGCGACTCGGAGGAGGGGAAGAAGGAGGGAGGCGCGGAGGACTGGAAGAAGCGGGAGGAGAGCCCCGAGAAGAAGCCGTGCCGCAAGAAGAAGACGCGCACGGTGTTCAGCCGCAGCCAGGTCTTCCAACTCGAATCCACCTTCGACATGAAGCGCTACCTGAGCAGTTCGGAGCGGGCCGGCCTGGCCGCTTCGCTGCATCTCACAGAGACCCAGGTGAAGATCTGGTTCCAGAACCGCCGCAACAAGTGGAAGCGGCAGCTGGCGGCCGAGCTGGAGGCGGCCAACCTCAGCCACGCTGCCGCGCAGCGCATCGTGCGCGTCCCCATCCTCTACCACGAGAACTCGGGCGCGGAGAGCAGCGCGGCTGGAGGCGGCGGTCCCGGCCCGCAGCCTCTGCTCACCTTCCCCCATCCCGTTTATTACTCCCACCCCGTGGTCACCTCCGTACCGCTCCTGCGGCCCGTCTGAGCCCCTCGCGGAGCGGCGCGGAGCCGCCCGTAAGTAGCGCTGCGGCCCTAATAGCCGGAGCCGGGGAGAGGGGAGCGGGAGGGTGAGTGTGGGGGTGGGGGGCAGTGGGGGTTAAAGGGGAAGGGGGTGGGGAGGGGAAGAAAAAGTGTAAGGCCAAAATAATTAGGGAGCACAAGTGGGGAAGGAAAACGAAAACGGACACCGTAGGGCACCCCGGGGCTGTCACACCTTTTGTAACCACGAACAACACACGGCGATGGTCTCTGTGGCTTTAGGTTTATTTTTGTACAAAAGGAAAAAAAAAATATTAAAAAAAAAAAAAAAAGAAAGAGAAAAAGAAAGAAAAGAAATAATAATAATAATAATTAAACTAAAAACGGATCCCACGCCGCTCCTCGAGATCCGCCAAAACGGGAAAGCCAAAAGAAAGGAGGAATTCAATCATCCCGATCCTTCTCGGAGCGCTGCTCTGCCCCGGCCTCACCGGGCGGCCGCGTTCTGCCGCGGGGGGCACAGCCGGGCGATGGGGGGAGGTTGGGGGGGTGGCAGGGATGGCCGCTCTGTTCGGGTATCTGAAGTCTCCCGTCGGATTCCCGTTCCTATTTTCCTGCTCGTTGTTTCGGGTTGGGTTTATTTTTGCTGGTTATTTTCTTTTTCTTCCCCCTGTGATGTTATTTCAGTCTTTGGGGCCAAAACAACGAAGGGAACATCTGTACTGTTTGGGTTTCTTTTGTAATGCTGATCGATGATGATGATGATGATGATGATGATGATGATGATGATGAATCCTTATTTTTATTCTTGTACTTTTGAACTGTGCAATACTGTACGACGATTCTCGAAGCACTGCTTTTACCCGAAGAGGGGTGAAGGAGAAGGGGGGGGTTTTTAGCGTTGTATAACTGCGTTTCGCTCGTGTTGTACGAAATAAAATGAAATCATAATAATAACGATAAGAAGAATTAATAAGAATACAATAAAATCCAATAGATGGAAGAGAAGGGAGAGGCGTGGGGGGCTCCGCACCCTCCCGGCCCCGCGGAGCAGTGCGGGCGGTTCGGCGGGCCGGGCGCTATTAGTGAAGGACAATCAATTTAAAAGGGGGGATTTTCGTTTCTTTGCTCCGACGTGGCAGTTTTGTTCCGAGCTCCTTCGGAGCTTTGGGGTCGAGGGTAGAACCGAACCGGGACGGCCTCCCCCCTCCCCCCCGCCCTCCCCCGCGGCGTTCCCCCGTTGTCGGCCGTTCTCTCCGAGGGTTTTGGGACGGCCGCCGTTCTTTTCCTTTCCGATTTCTCATTGCTTTTATTTCTCTTCCCTTCCACCCTCCCCCTTCTCGGTTGTACCCCCCCCTTTGCTTTCTGTTAGGGATCGGTCCTATTTTTACAGCCTATATTGTTATCAAACTGAATGTTGTGGTGGATAATAATAATAATGCTAATAATAATAATAATAATAAAAATAAAACCCGTTCCTTAGCATTTTTATTTTTATTTCCTTCTTGAAGCGTTTCTTCGAAGAAAACAACACCAAAACAACAGCGATGCCAAACAACCACCGGAGCGGGAGGAGGGGCTCCTACGGGCGGGTGGGGGCGGCTCTGCGGGGCCCCGCGGTGAGTCCGGCTCCGACGTGTCCCGATCCGGTGGGGGGGGGTCCCGGCTCGGAGCGACCCCCCCCCACTCCATCCTCGGGACGGCACTAAGGGGGGCGATGAGACGCTGTAGGAGGGGACACCCCTTCCCGGCGGGGCCTCCCCCACTGTTGCCCTCGGGGTGCCCCCTCGGCCCTTCCCCCCCCCTCCTGCTTTAACACACACACACCGCACGGTTATTTGCGGCACAAATCGCTCCCCGCTTGGCGCAGATCGGCCCGACCCGAAGTGTTTATAGTGCCCAGGGCGGGAGAGGGGGGCGAAGGAATCAAAATAAAGCTCCGCGTTTCGGGCGAGGAGCCCTGAACCTTCCTTTCGTTTGGGATCTAAACCCGATGAAATGGGTCGTAAACGGAACACAAACAGAGGGTCGGAGCCAAAATACGGCTCTTTCTGTGTCGCCTGCAAACAGAGTGATGCCTTTTGTGTTTGCACTGCTAACTTTGGGACAAGTCGCTTGCAGCTCATTAAAAATATTGTTGTGATTGCAAATACATCTTTTTTTTTTTTTTTCCCCCATTTTATACGCTATAGAGCGATGTTATCGAGCGGCGGGGGAAAAACTGTCGGTTATTTGTGGTAGGGATGAAGAGATCGACTCCGGACTGCCCCGGTCCTCCCCGAGTGCGGGGGGTGCGAGAGCGGCTACTCCGCATTGTGAGCTCCGCTGGGGTACGGCTGTGGTTCTTAAGGGGGGAGAGGGGGAAATATCAAGGGGGGGGGAGAAAGGAAAAGGAAAGAAACAGGAGAAGAAAATATAAAGGGAAAGTGATAGAAGGAAAAGAATATACAAAAGGAAAGAGAGGGAAGGAGAAGGAATATAAAGGGAGAGGGAAAGAAAAGGGAAAGGGAAGGGAAAGGAAAAGGTGGGAGGTGGGGAAACGAAAATCTAAAAGAAAAGGGGAAAAAAATGAAGGGAAAGAAAAGAAGATATAAAGGAAAAGGGAAAAAAAAGCGAGAGCTCAGCTTTGCCACCCTTCTCTCCTGCTCTGACAGCAGAGGATGGGCTGTGAGGTGCAAAGAAGAATCCCTGCGCTGCGGGGCTGTGAGCAGCGACAGAGCCGGGACGGCGTTGCAGCCGGGATACTTTTCCCTTTGGCAGAGCCCTTTTGGGGCCGCTCCTTCCCACAGACCCCCACACATCTCCCGATGTGTCCCCGCACCCATCCCCGGAGCGCTGTCACCTCTCCCTTCGGACACACCGACGGCTGCGAGAAAACCTTCGGGGCGGTGAAAAAATCACCTTTCGGAGACCGAACCAGGAGGGGGGGGAGGATGGTGGGTGGGTTGGGGGGAGCCTGTCGGTGCGGTGCCATCCAAGTTCTCCTCCACTCTCTGCGCCGCAGCGGCCGCGCTCCGCTCCGCAGCTCAGTGCCTTTGTCCGCACCGAGAGCTCCGAGCGGAGCCGTGTTTGCGCTACAAACACCCATGTATTTCTTTTATTTGGTAGTAAATAGCGGCGGGCTGTGTACTGCAAACAGCGCAGGGGGGGGATATAAACTTCTCGAGAGCCGCATTTTGGGGATCAGACGACTTTTGCCTCCCGAGGGCTGAGCAGGGACCGAGCGGGGCGGCGCTCCGCTTCTTCCGAGCACCTCCGGGAGGTCGGTAATCGGTAACGGCGGCTTTTTTTGCCCCTTTTTACCCCCCTTTTTTATCCCCTCCGAAGGTTTCCGAATTCCGCTGCATGCGCTGCGCAGATGCGTTTCTATCCGCTCCGTGGGAACCATCCCGCTGTCCAACAGCGCAATAAACGCGTGGGGTTGGGGATGTTTTTCTTTCTTTCTTTCTTTTCCTTCTTTTTATTCCCTCCCCCCCCCCCCCCCCCCTTCCCCAAAGGTGCCGAGTAATAATCGCTTTACTCCATCGACTCCGCGTAGCGCGCAAACGGGACGAGGAGACCATTAGGAGCATTAACAGATTGGTACGGCGTAGTGCTGCGGTCCCTATTGATCGCGGCACGTCTGTAAAATATTGTTTCCAATGAATCTATTGTTCCTGTGCTCTTTGGGCGCTGTTGGTGACCTTGTGCCTCTCCCGTCCCTCCGAGTGATTCCCGGAGCTCAGTCCGGGCCTCGGAACCACCCCAGAGCGGGGTTTT
>NC_092830.1:34170699-34293199 GCF_039878825.1 Excalfactoria chinensis
CATAATATGGTGACTCGGAGTTAATGAAAATGTCATTTTAAAACGTCTTGACATTTGTCTCTATTGATTTGTATATTTCCATCCCATTCTTTGCTTTCTCTGATTTGATTTTTGGGATATGTGTCTGAAGAGGGGCTCGGGGCCGGCTGGGGGGGGGAGGGAGGGATGGGGGAACAAGGAGGGTGAGGAACGGGGGAGCCGAAGGGACCCATCCCAACACGGCTCCGCCCCGGGCGGCCGTCGGGGCTCAGCTTCGGCCTGGCCTCCCCGATAGGAAATAGCATTTCCTTTCCCCGAAGCATTCGTTACCGGCTCCTATTCATCGCAGGAGGATTTTACCCAGCTCGGCATCAAACCGTAACATCGATTTCTTTCTTTCTTTCTTTCCCATTTCTCCCATAAACAGAAGGGTAAAGCCCCCCCCCCCCCACAGATGCGTTCCCCCAGCACCTCCCGTCCATTACGACCCCACGTCCACGCCGCCCCCCGAGGCGGAGGCAGCGCAGCCGCGGGGTCAGGGCAGCCCTACAGCCCTCGGGATACCCCCGGCCCCGCCGCCTCCCGGGACCCCCCTCCCACCCCCCAATCCCCGGACCCCGCCGCTGCCCAAACTTTCCTCCGTCGCTTCCGTGATTGGCGCGGCGGAGGCCACCTCCATGCAAATGAAGCCCCGCCGCCCGCCGCCCGCAGATCAATAGGGACGCGGGGGAAGGAGCATGCAGTCCGCCTGGGCAGGCGCGGGGAGAGCCGGCAGCGGCACGCCGAAAGCACCCCCAAAACAAACCCCCCGGCAGCTCGGCTCCCTCCCCCCTCCGGCCCCGCGCCCTTCGGCTCCTCTAAAGCGAAAGCTTTCCCCCTCTGCTTTCTTATGAACCCAGGATGAGCAGCAAGGAAGAGCAGAGCAAGTGCTGCCCGCCCGCTGCTCCCGGCTCCACCTTCACCATTCAGTCCATCTTGGGCAGCGGCAGCGCCGACGGCTCCCGGGAACCGGGCCCCAAGGCGGCCCCGTGGCCTCCCCGAGGTCGGAACCTCTCCCTTTCCTCGGACGAAGAGGAACCGAACGAGAACTGGAAACACCGAGGCTGCTTTTGCCCCGAAGCCCACGGCCCCGCCGAGCCGTGCCGTAAGCAGCAGCCCCTCGGCTTCGCCCGTCTCGGTGAGTAGCGCTGCTCCGACGGCGCGGCCGCACCTCGATACTGCGGGGTGTGAGTCGGCCTTGGCTGGAGGGGGGATGGATCTGATGGATAAACGGGGCGGTTTTGGTTTTAATTCCCCTCTCCCACCTCAGCAGGGTTCGTTCTCACTGAGTTTGAAGTGAGAACGAACGTCCCTTCAGATCCTCCTTATTTACAACGCTGGGCTGAGGGAGAGAAAGATGTTTATTTTTAGCATTAGTTCCGATGAAACGGTGCGTGAAATGAGGTGCTGTAAAGCAAAAATGCTCCGGCTCGTGTCGGACAGGAAAGCAGCATCGAGCCCGGTGCCTTTGCTGTGACATATCATAGAATCACCATAAAATCACAGAATAAGGGAATATTCCGAGCTGGGAGGGACCCTTCAAGATCAATCAACGTGTCCAACCCCCGGCTCCACGCAGGACCCCCCAAAGCACATTCTCTGTGTCTTGAGAGGGGTGTCCCGTCACTCTCGGGCCATCAGAATGGTGCCCTATCAGCTGTTCCGTGCCCATCACACCCTGGGGCAAAACCCTTTTCCTAACAGCCAACCTGGCCCTTCCCCCAAAAGCTTCGTGATACCCACTTGTCCATCCATTTGCCTTTCTGCCCATCCATCTATCCATTCATCTCTCCGTCCGTTCCTCTGCCCCTCCATCCACCTGTCCGTCCCTCCATCTATCAAAACTTGACCGTCCAGCCCTCCCTCCATCACACACCGACCCTCGATGCACCGTATCAGAAGCTTCTCCCTCCCTCTCTGCCGTTTCCTGCCGCGTTCCCTTTGCTCCCGGCTCCCCGGAGCCGTCGGGGGGTGCCGGTGCGACCTGCGCTGTGGCTGTCTTGCAGGCAGCACCAAGAGCAGCGGAGCGGCTGCGGGCGGAGCGGAGCGACCCCCCTTCCTCTCGGCCTCCCCGCAGGACTTTAAGGAGGACAAGGAGAAGCCGCTGGGACCCTCCTCGCCCTCCTACGGGGACCGACAGCGAGACGGCGGAGACCGGCAGGCCGGGGCCGCCAAGAAGAAGACTCGCACGGTGTTCAGCCGCAGCCAAGTGTACCAGCTGGAATCCACCTTCGACATGAAACGCTACCTGAGCAGCTCGGAGCGGGCCTGCCTGGCCTCCAGCCTGCAGCTCACCGAGACCCAGGTGAAGACGTGGTTCCAGAACCGCCGCAACAAGTGGAAGCGGCAGCTCTCGGCCGAACTGGAGGCGGCCAACATGGCCCACGCCTCGGCACAGACTCTGGTGGGGATGCCGCTGGTATTCAGAGACAATTCCCTCCTGCGGGTGCCGGTGCCGCGTTCCATCGCCTTCCCCGCTCCTCTCTACTACCCCGGCAGCAACCTCTCGGCCTTACCGCTCTATAACCTCTATAATAAGATCGATTACTGAGAGCCCGCCCGCCCCGTCGGGGCTGGGAGATGCCGAGCTTTCAGGCTTCGGTTCCAGGACCGTCTGCGGGGCTTCGGGTCCGGGACTTCGGGATTCGGTTCTGGGGGTTCTTTTCCGGCTCCGAGGTACCGGGGTCGGGGATTCGGCTCCGGGGATTCGGGCTCGGGGCCGTTCCCAAGGGCAGTCCGGAGTCGTTTGGAACTGATGGGGGTGGGAAGGGTGAGGCAGGGGCTCCCCCTCCCCCCGCCCAGCGTTATCCTGTCACTTGAAAAGGAAGTTAAATAAGAAAAGAAAGAAGAAAGAAGAAGCAGCAGAAGCAGCAGAAGCGCTATTTCAGATCTGTACATATTTTTAAAGGAGATAATAAAACGTTTTAAGCCTCGTTTGTAAATTTGCCACCATCAGCGCGTGTTTGCATGGCCGGGAAGCGGGTACGGGATGGGCTTCATTGCGTGGGATGGACACGGGGGGGGAGGGTGAGAACACGGGGAGAGGGGGGAAAACGATGAAAGGATGCAGGAAGGATTCAATGAGACAAAAGGGGAAGCAATGGGTCGGGGATGGGTGAGGAAAGAGCGCTGCCCTATGGATGGGGTTACGGCAACCCGGGCTGGGACTGCTGGGAATGTTGGAGGTGCCGGAAATGTTGCTAAATATTGGAAATCTCGGTCAATATCGCAAATGCTGGTCGGTATTTAGAAACACGGCGGGTATTTGCAGGCACTGTGAGCGTGTTGCTGACGGCGGGCCGTGCTCAGCTCGCACCCCGAAAGACTCCGTCTCCTTTCATGCCAATATCGGCTATTTGGGGCCGATCCCCGCCGCGCAGCTGCGCCTCCACCCCGCGCAGCGTTGCGCGCTATTTGCGCTGTGCCCGACGGGCCTACAGCCCCCAGCGCGCACTGCGCCGCCACGCTGGTTTAAACTGACCAATGGGAGAGCGGCGCGAAGAGGAGGGGCGGGTTGTGTGCACTGCGCCTGCGCGGAGCCAGCGGCCGTTTGAGCGCTGTGAGGAGGTGAGGGCAGGCCGCGACGGGCTGCGGGGTGAGGTCGGGTCGGGATGGGATGAAATGGGATGGGAGCGGGGCTTTGATGGCTGGGAGAAGGGTGTGGGGATAGCGGTGGAGCCCCTGGGCTCGCTTCTGGCTTGAGGGGGCAGCCAGCGGGCGTTGCGGCCTGCTAGCGGCCTTCCCTCAGCCGCCGCCTCGGGCTGCTCGCTGGGCCGAGCCGTCACGCCGTGCCTTCCTCTCGCTTAGACACGACTCTCTCCGCGACCGGCTTTGCCTTCCTCCAAGCGCTGCTGCGTGAAGAACAGTCCTCCGTGCTGTGGCCTCGGAAGAGAGGAAGCCGTGTACTATGAAAACGGTACTGCTGGGCTCGGGGCCTCCGTGCATGTCCCTTTTTTCCCCCCCTCTTAATTAAGCTACGTAGGAGATACATACACACATCTATGTGTACATGTGCTTACTTTGGGTTGGAATGGCTCTCACTGGGATAGGTTTCACTGTTTAAGGTGTAGTGAACCTGCTGCAGAATCCTATGTTATAAATGTGTGTGTGATGGATTCTCAAGCATGTCCATCTCCTGGGCAAGGAAAAAGGGATTAAGAACATAGTTTGTATTTCCTATGCTTAAAAGCCATTGTAAGGATGTGCAGTGCTGACACTGTTCTACAGCTTGATGATAGTTCAGTTACCGGCAGCACTGGAGACGTTGTGCAGTGCAGCTGATAACAGTCATGTTACACCTCATTCTGTCTTGGATTTTGTTCCCAGAGTTCTGATCTCTCATGTGCGTTTGTATGCAGAAATTCAGATGTGATAACAAAGAAATCAGAGCTAATACACTAGTAAATATGTTCTCAAGAAAGAAATGTGCTGTTAATGCTTAGAAAGCATTTTAAAAGATCTTGGGGGCTTTTTTTGCTATACTTATAATGAACAGTTCCTTCATCCCGAGCATTTGTAAGCTCTACGTTGTCTTTTATGCTGGAATCTGCCTGTGGCTTCAGCTCTCATTCACTGATTTCTTTTGTGTATACCAACTAGTGCCGGTCCCTATTGCAATAATCATTCAGTTGTAGTTTTTGGAAGTCCAGCACAGAGTTTTTACTTGGATTCCTTTCTGCCTGTGTTTTTAATGTAAGATCTTCAGTCTCAGAGTAACTTATAAATAATCCTAGAAATATAACTATGTAGACAGCGTAGTGAGGGGAAAGCACGTAGCAATATTATTTATCTAAGCTTATAGATAAACAGAACACAAATCTTATGATTGTTATTCCATGCTGTATTTCAGTATTTGATGTTAAAGTTAAAAGTTCTCTATGTGGAAAAGAGTTAAGGGCTTGGACCATGATAAGCATCTACACTGTTAGAGTCTGTCAGGAGTCTGTGTTCCACGCTCTGTGTGAAGGTTAGCAAGCTTTCTGGGTTTCCTTTAAGTGAATCTTAAGATGTATCAGCCTGCCAACTCACTGGGTTTGTTTTCCCATTGTGACTAAAGCGACATTTGTGCTCTGTTGTCAGATGACGGGATCAAATGAGTTCAAACTCAATCAAACTCCAGATGATGGGATTTCATCGGTCAAGTTCAGTCCAAATACCTCTCAGTTTCTGCTTGTTTCATCCTGGGACACTACTGTCCGTCTCTATGATGTTCCTGCCAACAGCATGAGACTCAAATATCAACATTCAGGAGCTGTCCTTGACTGCGCTTTTTATGTAAGTGTGTGTGAGGTTTGTTTTTCAATTGTGTTTTAGGGACTTACAGCACATAAAGTACGTGAGAAATTGTCAGTCCCTGAAATTAAAGGAATGTTTTTAACCAAGTAACTTTTGTTTTCTTGCACTGTATTGTGACACGTCCTCCAGTATGTGAACTTGATAAGTTACTGAATGTCTTAAGGATCAATTCGATCTTTAATTGTGCTTTTTCCACCTGCAATACAGAGTGTGGTTTAAAATACAGATTCTCACATGGATTCCAGTTTTCCCCAGACTCTTAAAAGCACGTCTCTTTCTGTGCCTGGGAGATTGAAGTTTCCCTACCTGCTGTACGTTTATGCATGTCATGATGGGATCTTTTTTCCTTTATAGGACCCTACTCATGCCTGGAGTGGAGGATTAGATCAGCAGTTGAAAATGCACGATCTTAACACGGACCAAGGTAAGCACACTGAATTCTGTGAGTGGCTTCTTTGAAACACCTGGCTTTAGCTCCAGGTGTATGTACTTAGAGGAGTAGAAAAGGAGTTTTTCAGGTGGGGGAGTCTTTGCTTTAGCACTACCTCTTTAGTTGTCACCTTTGGCACTCAGGAATCACACAGTCCTTTCTGATTTCCCAGGGCACTGAACAAGGCAGTATTTCTTATTGTATAGCTGAAGATTGTGCCAGAGCACTTCTAGCAGAAGGGCTGGCTCTCTTGCTGCTGAACTGAGGGCTTAAGCATTTATGGTGACAAGTATTAACTGATGTGTTTTTGCACATGCATATTTTTTTCCCTACCTAATTCTAAGGTGAAAAGGGAAGGAAGCAAGTTACCCGTCTTGCTGGTGGTTTAAAGTTTACCATGCGTGTCTTTGTCTGGCAGAAAAACTGGTGGCCCTGAGAAATACCACCTAGCAGTAGGGCAGGGTTTGGCACTCTGTTAGGAAGTTAGGTACGTGCTTGTTAAGGCACCTTGAGTTCCATTGCTGCTGAGAATTGCTCTGTGCTGTAGGCTGCTTTGCCTCATAGAGGGGAATTAGCTGAGCTGTTCTAAATCTGAGCATGCTGTTTTCTGAAGGCTTGTAATAATTGGATGTATTGAAACTGATCTTTCACAGAGATGGCAAAATGCACAGAAAGCTTTTGCTTTGTCAGACTTTTGCACCTTATAGTTCATGTTATAACATGTTTGCCCTACAGTAATGTGTGTTTTTAAGTTTATTCACCACACTCTGTGGAGTCCATACAGTTACATTTGGTTGCATTTCCTTCCAGAAAACCTTGTTGGTGGCCATGATGCACCTATCAGATGTGTTGAGTATTGCCCAGAAGTGAATGTCATGGTGACTGGCAGCTGGGATCAAACAGTCAAGCTGTGGGATCCCAGAACCCCTTGCAATGCAGGGACCTTCTCTCAGCCTGAAAAGGTATGTAGTGGATCCAGGATCCCAGGTCATATGTTAAAGAATACATCCAGGGAGTTGCACATACAATTGAAGAGCTCATCCTGTATGATTGTGCTGACTTCAAAAGTGGACTTGTGATGCTTTTTAAGATATAAACGTTGCATTTTAAAATAGTAATCAGAATATGTTATGAATTTAGGTTAAGGCTCTGTGCTTTCATCAATAGGAGCGTTACTTAATTCTTAACAGCTGTGATGGGTGGAAAAAATCTTCTGATTTAAAACAAGTTTGAGGAGGGAAATCCCAACAAAAACAGCATGTAAAATCGAGGCAGTTGCTGATAATCTGTGTTTTATCTTGCTAATTCTTGCCCTAATAGTTTTCATATGTGCTGCTAGTGATTTCCCTAGGCATTAAGGTCTTTAGATATCAAATCCTGACATTTGTAAGGCCCGATTGCTTTGAAATGTGCCTAGAAATAGAGCAAGAGGCCAATTTTCAATGCCTGAAATAATACTTCTTTTTGACTTGTGTAGGTAGGTCGAATAGAACTGCTTGTTCTGTAGTAACACCTAGTGTTAGAAGAATGTCCAGACTGACCCAAATCCTCTGTGCTGAGACCACGAGGAATAAATTAAAATGGAATTTCTTGAGTTTTTCCTTATGTGGTTTGCTGATCTTTATGCTGCTTAGAGTGGAATCATTGGAACGAATTATAGAAGGAAAAATTTGTATGGGAATATTTTTTTGCCTTTACTCTTTAAAAAATGTCACCTAGCTCTGTCACAATATACTCTCGAGTCATAGAAACCATCACTGCGTTCCCCATTGTGGCTAAATAGCTATTACTTTTGTCACAATATAGCAGAACCTCCTTCTGACAAGGCCTTTGTTCAGAATAAAGTAATTGCATTATTTCTAGTTTTGATTTATAGTTGTATGTAGCATGTAAAGAACTATGATAAATTGCTGACAGAATATCATAGAACAGACAGACACAGTGAATCAAGCTGCTTATTGGTTCAGCAGGGTTCATTATGTCATTCTTTTTTTTATCTTGCCTTTGATAAATGTGTACACCTACTCAACTGCATGACAATGGTTTCATTTGATTTATGATTGTGTGGTGCAGAAAGAATACTCGCTATACAGGTGTGACATCAGTTTGTAAAGGAGATTTAAGGTATTTAATGCTCTTATGCTTCTGTTTCTACATGTGCACAAACAGATGCTGTTCAACACCTTGGGATCAGTTTAGCTTCAAGGCTTCTCCCACTTCTTGTGCACAAATGGGATTTGGCACTGGGATCATCAGATCTTACATGAGCATTTAATAAGTCATCAGTCTTGAGAGGGGAATTGAATACTGGTGTTTTGTTTAAAGCAGGAATTCATGCTTAGTGAATGTAGGTCGGTTAAGCAGACAAAGGGTTTTGTATATGTGAAACTGAGGTGGTTGATAGCTTTGTATTTTTTTAATAATAAATTAATTTTTGGAAAATGAGAGTTTTGCCTGATAAATTTGATGAGACAAGTTTGTTTGCCAATATGCCAGGGTAGTTTTATTAGATCCAAGCGGTTTACAAACTTTTATCAGAGAAGGAGAAGGGGAAGCTACGTGCTTGAGTACAAGCACTTGTCTAAAGTAAATAGAGTCCTTCTGGCAGGGTACCAGATCTTTTCCACTTGTCATTCCTCTTCTGAAGTCTATTCAGTAGCTGTGTCAGCTCAGTGGCAGGACAGCTGCAGGTAGTTGGACTCCACCTTGCATGTGTAGCTACAGCTGGTAATTCATTTGGTTGGACAGAGCTTTTTGACTAACTAGATGTTGTTCTAACTTAGGCCCAGATTAACTCCGTCCCGAGTAGAAGTTGAACATGGAGTGATTTTATACCTTTAATTTTTTTGTGGGAATTTTAAGAAACAAAAAGTATTATTTCTGATCCAGTTTTGGGTACAGAGCTAAAATTCAAAGCTGTAGGCTTTTTCAATTAGTTTTACTGTAGTATTTGAACTATTGTTTTTAATAAATTATTGGCAGTTTGTTTCATTAACATGAAACACAACTTGAAGTTTTCTGTTTAAAAAGAGAACAACTGTGGCTGCTAAACAGAGGAGAAACAAAACATGCAGTGGCTTTGTGGGACTGAACTGTGCAACGATGCCTGCTCAGTGGGTAGTGCAAGCTGTGCATACCAAGCAAAGATCAAATCTGTGCCCACTTCCTCTGTTGCTTTGTACATGTATTTCCTTCTTGCCTTGAGCTATCGATGAATTTAATGCTTGAAATAATTTTTGAGGAAAACTGGAATGATGTTTATTTCCCTTTTGAATCATGCATCTATTTTTCTGTACGTGTGTATCATGTGGAATGTGGATTAATTCCAAGGAAGGAAAACCCCAGTGGGGAAGGTTCTCTCCAGACTGGTAATATAATGAACATTCATGATACTTAAGATTTTATAGGAGCATGTTTGTACTCAAATCTTTTTGTTACTGTTGGTTTTTGTAAGTTAGCTTTGTGTTTTCTGATGCTGCCTCGGGCTTGGTTTTAAGGTATATGTTAGGGTGCTGGGTGAGAGAACGCTGTGCAGGTATTTGGTCAGTAACCAACTGGATGCTGCTATAATTTACCCCAAATCTGAGTTACAAGTTGAAGCAGAAGGGAAATCTGGGGCTGCGGTTTTAAGTTACAGATATTACTTGTTGCAGGCTGCGGACTCTTTATTTTGTGCAATGAACATCCAGATTATTACGTGCTTAAAACTGTGCTTCTTTTTGGAAGGTGTACACGCTGTCTGTGTCTGGAGATAGGCTGATTGTGGGCACTGCTGGTCGCAGGGTGCTGGTGTGGGATTTGCGCAACATGGGTTACGTTCAACAGCGAAGGGAATCGAGCCTGAAATACCAGACCCGCTGTATCAGAGCATTTCCAAATAAACAGGTATGGCAGCAATCTCAATGATTCTATTTCTGGTGAGTTTTCTGTAGGGAAAAAAAATAGCATCTCGTACTTGAAGCTTTCTGTGTCTTTCTCTTATTTTATACTATTTCTGGATTATGAAATTTGAGGCCCGTCTTTGGAGCAAGTGAATGATGCAGAGATTTCTTGTTGTAAGTTAACTCTTTTAATGAACAGCATAGCTTTGGAGCTTTTGCCACTCACTCATCAGCTTATCTTTAAAAAACTTTTTCTCAGTTTGTCTCTTTTTTTTTTCTTTTTTTATAAATTTATATTTCATCTCTTTGTGAATCGGCACCATAATATGTTAATAAATAAGGAAAATTTCTCCACGAAGCAGCTTTAGAAAAGATGAAGACGGACTTGATGGTTTCCCAGCAGGCTTTATGCATTCTAACCCTGGATTCTTTGACAGGCTGTGAGGAGGGGCAGGATTAAAACTGTAAGAGTGTAGATTAGCACGCATGGTGGTGGTGCAGTCACTGGGAGACCTCCTTGCTCGTTCTTGAAGTGGCATGAATGCTTTTTTCCACTTTTCAGTTTTAGTTATGGTAAAACAAATTGATCTTCTTGATTATATTCTGGATTTTGAAGAACCTTGATATAGCTAGAGCTCATTATGATCCTTTTTTGAAATGCTGTATTATGGGTTTAACTCAGAAGGTACAATAAAAGCATCTCAAGTTGCTGTAAGTCAGGGCTGTGATGAACTGGATAAGTGGATACCCCTTATAATTAGTGCTGCTGTTTCAAACTGAAGGGTTTACTTACTGGTAAACTGCCTAATATAGTTCTGAAACGAAATAATCCTGTATTTGCAATGTACAGGCCTAGGGGATAAGTGTCCAAATGTTTGGAGAAAAAAAGCCATTACACCTCCCAGTCAACTTGAATTTCCTCTCACAGAGATAATTAAAAGCCCCAGTGTTAGACTGAACTTAAGGTGCAATGAAAGTCTTTTGGAAAGACTTGCTTCTTAGAGGCAAATTTTACTGCTGATGCCATAGATCAGTGGTAACGACTTGTGCTTGTGCACAACAAAGGCTGTTTACACTTATTTTAATTCGGGGGGATATTAAGTAAGTTGTATGGCGGTCTTTTTCCTCCACTTACAAACTTCTAAAATGCCTGTCTACCATTTTGTTGCTAGGGTTATGTTTTAAGTTCCATTGAAGGTCGTGTTGCAGTGGAATATTTGGATCCGAGTCCTGAAATACAAAAGAAGAAATACGCGTTCAAGTGTCATCGTTTGAAAGAGAATAACATTGAGCAGATTTATCCAGTTAATGCTATTTCTTTCCATAATGTCCACAACACATTTGCTACAGGTAAATACTCATTTTTTTTTATTAACACTTGCATTGTTTTCTGTGGTTTGTGATTTGGATGGATCAGCCTTTATTTCATGCGTCCTTCATTTTTAAGTCTTTAAATTGTATTTGTTGCTCTGAGCTCTGGGGTTTGTAAATTATTGGATGCAGCAGGAGTGAATTCCTTTATCAGACACCAGGAAATACTCACTGTGCTTTCAGTGAATGATGCACCTCTGTATAATCCTGTTGTTTTGACTGACAAAGTCATTCCACGTAGCCACGCAGTCTTTAATCTCTTTACCATCCTTTATACTCCACTGTATCTATTATCATTCTCCCAAGTATAACTCGCAAACAATTTCTATAAATTATTTTTCAGGCGGTTCTGATGGGTTTGTAAACATCTGGGATCCATTTAACAAGAAGCGCCTGTGTCAGTTCCATCGGTATCCCACAAGCATAGCATCACTTGCCTTCAGCAACGATGGAACCACCCTCGCAATAGCTTCCTCATATATGTATGAAATGGATGAAATTGAACATCCTGAAGATGGTATCTATATTCGCCAAGTGACAGATGCAGAAACAAAACCTAAGTGAGTATGCATCGCCTGTGTTTGAGCCTTTCTGAGCGTTCATCCCAGGATTTTATTAATTTTCCTAAATTCATGAATAGCATTATTGATGCCAGTAGATAGTGCAGCTTGACAGTAGGGTTGGTTTTGATTTTATCTTGTTCGCCCAAGCTTTCAATATCCGTAGGTTGATAGACGTCTGATGGATAAAATTGTGCCTAGTTGTTTAGCAGGAGAAGAATGTCAAACTCTTATCCTTTTTGAATAGGTGCTATTATATGAAGCTGTGGAGTTATTGCTAGCTCATTGCTTCAAGAATTAAGTGAGGAATTCAAGAATAATTCATTTGAGTAAATGTCACCGTGTTTGGATATTTAGAACTTGGAATTAATGAAATCTGTACACGCTCTGTGTGCACCCAGCTGTTACAGAAGGGGATGGGTGTGTAAAATTGAGGGCTGCTTTTCTCACTTGCTGTGTGTTGGAGTTCACAGCCCTCTGGTAACACACTGTTCTGTCACTGTTGCTATCAGAATGAGGCAAACTGATTTATGGGGTGGAAGATTTCTGTTAAGCTTGTTTAGGCATGAATGTTACATTAAAAAACGGTGCAGAATCGCACGGGTCTTCATCATACCAGCTCAGGAGTAGCAGTTTTTATTTTCAAATCCTTGTGGTTTGTCAGTGTTTGGGTTTTTTTTTTTTCTTTTATTACTCAAACATTTTGCCCTTTAACTGAGACGACCAGATATTTGGCATCTCAGATAGCTTTGCAAGTAAAGAAGTGATCCAAATTCTTTATTTTTAAACCAAGGCCGTTCTTTCATTCCTTTAAGTGACTTGCACGTTGCTTTGCAGCTGCCGTTTCCTCATAGTGGAGATGTGAGGTGGAAGTTACAAAGGAATAAATGCATCGTCTCTTATTTGGAGATGATTGTTTTAAAACAGTCTCGTTACTCGTGGGCAAAGGAAGGCGTAACTATATCAGTATTTCTTTCTATGGCTTCCTCGTTTATAGAAGCCGAAAGCTGATTTTTCTTCAGTTATATTAAAAAGTAGGTTGTGCTTGTTACATATGTTTGGGAGGAATTAAAGGAAGAAAAAAAGAGGTGATAAAAGACTACTTGCTGCTGTTGGTTCTGTAATTGCAGGAGCTGCTTTCAGTGATTCTCGTTCCTTGCTAGTTATGATGGCTAATTCTGTAGATGCTTCATTCTGCCGTATGAGGAGGTTAATCTACAATTAAACAATATTTCCTCTTGGCCCTCCATTATTTTCTGAAACAGATGGTTCATCATTTCCTGGGCTGTTAAACACAGCAAGGTTAAGGTTAGACTCTTGGGAATCAGCTAGTTTTGAATCTTATTAGGCTGTAGAAGGAAAACTAATAAGAATACTCCTTAATATCATTTTGTGACTGTAAACAATTATTTATTAGCAAACAATTGATCCCAGAAGGGCAAATTGTTTGAGTCAGTAATGAGCTGAGAAAAGACAGAACATATCTGTGTATTTGGAAAATAATTGTAACGTAATTGCAATGCATTTAGACAGGCATCTTTTTGGACCTGTTTCTATCTTTAAATGAATTTCTGAAAACATTAACAAGGTTTATATGCTTTCCTGACATTTATAAGTTGCTTGTGCCAACCTTAGTGCACTAAGAATGATGCATATATTTCAGTGTTGCAGTAGTGTGAGTCATCTCTGTTGTAGTCTAAAAATAAATTGCTTGCTGCTAAAGCTACTGGTCTTCTGTGTTTTCATAGTGATCTTTGTGCATTTCTGCACAACACATCCTTAAATGGAGCTGTATGATATAAGCTTAGCATCAGGCTTTTGATTGCCGAGTTATGTATTGTATTGGTAGGGATGAATGTGGTTTGTCTATGTGTTTCTGCACTTTAAAATATTGAGTGTTTTACCTGTTTATGATTAGTGTAAAAAATGCTTGCTGAAATGCAGTCTATTTATTTCAGGTCTACTTAGAGGAGAGATATCACTGGAGGTCTGCAAGAGTTGTCCAACTGTTCCTAACAAGACTAAGATGAAGTAATAGAAATGGGAAGAACAGCCCGTGTTTAGATGTTATTTTTAACTAAAAACTATTTCTTTGTATATAGTCCCATGTCTTAATCCACTGTTACTTTTCTGCTTACCTACGGTCTCAGCACTATTGCTCAACTAGTTCCTTCCTGTAGGTAATTTTCTGTATATCTTTATAAACTTGCAACAGTTTTGTAGTATTGTTCATAATGGAATCTTGTAGTGGTCTTATAAGTGTTCAATAAATATCTTTAGCTTTTGGAAATATTTTGTGTAACGATCTTTTTTGGAGCATACATTAAGACTAAAGTTTCAACCTACCAGAATTCTTGAGTTCCAGTGGTTGGATTCATGCTGTATTTCCAGCATCTGCTCTGAGATATCAATGCCTGTCCATTCAGTGGGAGTACTGTATTGCCTTTAAGAAAGCAAACTTGCCAACAACACAAATGGTAACAAATCATTCCAGAGAAGGTGGGAGTGGAGAGGAAGCTGGACTCTGCAGGAAGCTACCAAGCTTGAGCTGTTATCAGGTAGAGATAGTGGCTTTTTGTTTTTCTTGCTTTGAGAGTTAATGGCTACAGAACGTTGGGCAAAAGTTGATCTTCTGCTGTCAGTTTAGGAAGTGATATCACTTCATTTTTTAGAAAGAATAATATTTGTATTGGCTTTTTGAGAGGAAGTGGATGATAGTTTGGGACTGGAACCGGCATATGGGAACTGAAGGTGTCTAAGAGCAAAATCCCTAGTCTGGGAGATGGCTGAATGTTGAGACAACAGACTTTGTTATTAGGTCTGCCCAAACTGTTGTGTTCCAGAGTGCAATGTGTATATGTGTACAAGTATAAGTATATGCATCTTTGCAGAGCAAACGTAGGCAGTATCTCTTCTTCAATTTCTTCTATTATGTTGCAGAATATAGGATTGAGCCCATAGATTTAATTGTATTTTTTCTTGCTTACAAGTACAACCCTGACGTTGAGGAGAAGAGACCCAAAATGAGGATGGTAGGACAGGCTGGGAATAATGAAGAGGTAGGTTTTATGTGGAAAAAAGGGATTTGTGAAATGAAGAGAGCATAGAGAGGTGTAAGTGTTAAATGTGGGAAGCTGAGTGAAGTAACAGATGGAGGAAGAAGGGAAAGACAGGAAGGGAATGAGGGGCACTGAGAATTGTTTGGCTAATACCACAGACAGGTAACCTGTGCAGTCAAAGCTTTTGTTGTGATGTACTAAGATCTGCATGCTTACAAAGCGAATAGAGGTGATCACAAAACGTAGAAAGGGAGAGACTGGACTTAATTCTGTTTTGGCTTATAAATGGTTAAGAAATTTCTGTGATGTGTTGGTGTTTTATGTAGGCACAGCCTGTAGAAGGCAGCGTGGCAACCTGGTGTAACTGCAGAGAGGAGAAAGGTGGGTTAGTCAGCAATCCATCTGTTTCTGTTAGGTATGAATTATATGGTTGGCTTTTAGTGAATCTTTCTTTTAAGCTGTCTTCTAGGAACTTGGATCAAGACAAAGGCTCACAGTGCAGAGAAACCCTGGCACAAACCTTTAGAAATCTACACGGCAAGCCAGCTGAACAGAGCGGGTATGCTCACCCTAAGAGGAGCTGAGATCTAGAAATGCTACTGAAGTCGTTGCGTTTTTGTAGGGCAGAGGGCTGTGTACAAAGATGTGGGATCATAGCTGTCATTCTAATAGAGCCATCAATCACTGCTGACTGCTTGCAGGAAAAAATATTGTGGCTTGGCTCTCACAAGAGCCTCATAACACTGGGATTAGGAGCCAAGTGGCATCTGTGCCCTGAGTGTTACAGAACTCTGCTGGTAAGCATACTTTATTGGCCGCTACTTCAAGATAATCAGCGTATGGCTACTGCATAGAGCTCTGTAGCTCTGCCACATTTCAGATGTGATGTGTTTTGTTGCTGCTGCAATTATATATAAAATGATGTATCCTTAAGATGTGCCGTTTTCCAAGGCAAAACCGGTGCCTGCATTGATCTTAAATATCTGAACACACAGATTTGAGTGATGCCATTGAGAATGACCTTTGCAGATCAGTGTGGGTATTGCTAGCTCCGTCCTGCTTAGCTGTCTCCTGCTTCTACAAGAAGCCAGCAGTTCTATTGCCTTGAGAAAACATCAGGTTTTCTTTAGTTGCAGTCCCTTGGTCGCTCAGTTCAGCAGTAATTCAGTTGTTGCATCTGTTAAGATAGAAACAGCCCGTTTTGGGCCATCTACTGTTGGATGCTTTTGCAAATGTTGGCCTAAATGACACGTCCACCATCAGTGATTGGTATTAGCGGCCTGGAGCAGAAGCTGCTTCTTTTGACTAGCAGGCATCTGTTCTGGTGATTACACCATTAGCTGCTTTTATGTTGTTTAGTATAATCATAACCACAACGCTGGTCATTTTTTAGTCAATATGCAACTGATACGACTTGTACTCCCGCAAGGTGGCATTGGTTCTGAACCACAGCAAGATTCTTTGTTTGAAACAATATTGAAGTGATGCTTTATAATGCATTTAGCCATGCAGAAGTTAGAAATGTAAAGTCAAGCACAGGACTCTCCCAGTTACCCATAACTAATATGCTGAAGACTCTTCCTGTGGAATCCCTTATTCATTAAGGCTGGTGTGTGACACTCTTTGACTGTACCATACATTTTCCTATAGATAAAAAGATGTGAATGTGCTAAGGCATGATAGCAACGCAGAGGGTGTATTAGGTCTTCAGAGTCCTCTGTGATTACCTGCAAAGTGGAAAGGAATAAACGGTTCTCCCTGTCCACTGGGGCTGGGATGGGGCATAATGAGCTCAAATTGCAGCAGAGATTAGTCTAGACGTTAGGAAAAACTTGCTAAGTGTAAGGATGGTTAAGCCTGGGAGTAAATTGCTGGAGTAAGCGGCAGAATCTCCATCTGTGGAATGTTTCAAGCCTCTGCCAGGGATGGTGTAGCTGTTCCATTTCAGGCCAGGAGAGAGAAACCAGTGCTGGCTCCTGTATTGCTGAGTTTGTTTTTGGTTATTCATCCCCCTGGCATTGGTCTTGTCCCCACAAAGCAGCGTTCTTTGTTCCTATTTTTAAATTCAAACTTCTTACCTATTAAATGGGCTTTTATTTTCCTCCATGTTCGAAAATGCCATCGGTGACAAAACCCAGTGTCAGCCTTGCACTGCTGTACTCAGCAGCATCTGCCAGCGGGACTTGCTCTGCTGAGAAAGGCAATAGCACTCCTTAAGGTAAAAGAATATGTCAGCATTCCTGACTTCTTAACTGGGTTAATAAAGCAGAGTTGCTGATTCTCATTGGCTGTATAAATACTTCATTTACAGAAACCTTGTGCCAATCTCATGATAATCACAGCCTTAAACTTATGGCTGGGGTCACCATCAGCTGTGCTGGGACAACCCTTGGATCAGCCGATGTCACAGCTCAGCAAGCAGCTTCTGTTACAGAAAACCACTATGTTCTTTTCTGATAGAGTAAGGTAGCACCAAGTAAAGCTATAACTTTTTGTTTTATGCCACAGTGTTCCTAATAATTAACTAAGCACGGGTTGCTTTTCCTTGCTTATGTGTCTGCAAAACACAGCGGTTCTGCAGTGACAACAGTGCAGCTCACAGTGATTGCCTTATTCTCAGCGGTGCATGGGTGCGTTGTAAGAAGTGATCCTGGCTGCTCTTGGAATAGATAAGGCAGTCAGAGGTGCAGAGAGGGGAAAAAACATTCTTGATATTCTCATTCCAGAGATGTCCACGAAGACAAAAGAATAAGGAAGTGAATTTCCACGTCGCAGAGTAAAGGCAGGACTCAAGCAGAGATTTCTTCAATCCTAGCTCACGTAATTGGTTTCTTTTTTTTAGTCAGTGCTGTAGACTTTCTGCAGGGAGTTATTTTAGCTGATCTTTTTATTTCTGTGATGTAATTCTTTGGTCAATTGAACAAATGTTGCTTCCCGTGTGTGGGTAAATGAGGCCAAATTGTTAAAGGAGGCTTAAGATCCCCGGAGGAATCTTCTTAAATGCATTTTTTTTTTCTTATGCAGAAATACATTAATACTAATGTGTTGATATATAATAATGCAAAGTGGTGTAGAAAGAGGCTAATAGAATGCAGAGATTTGCTTTGCTTACTACTTTAGTGGAGGGTGGTTGCAACAGATTGGGGGAAGGTAGGAGATGTAAGCATCCTCTGCATTGTCGTCTGATAGCATAAACTGCGATGTGGTATAAATGTTTTGTTCTTTGACGACATGACTTTGGCTTTATCTCTTCCATCTATATGTTTTGCATTGAGATTGCTTTATTTTTCACGCTGAGGTTTTCTTTACGTCATGGCCTACGACGATGCAGTGCTGAGCAGGGGGATAAGTGCTCTGCTTCTGCCGGAGGTCATTAATTTCTGCTAATGAGAGTTTGAAAGGAAACATGGTGAGAAGAAGGTAAACCTCTCAACAGAAACATCTGGCCTTTTGTGCAAAAGGTCCTGTTCCACAGATTAAATGATGGGAATATATTTGGGGAGACGCATCCATCCATTCCTGTTCAAAATATTTGTTTTCAAGATCACGGTGCTCGGTTTGAAACAAAAGCATAGCTTGAAGTCCTTGAATTGTTCCCCTGGTTATAATGGAGTCGCTGCTCTTTCTCTGTCATCTGCAATCCTCGAATGCTTTTAATCAAATCCTCAGTATTTAAATTATTAAACATCTTTTTGGGATTACATTTTTTATTCCTAATTATACGCAAAAGATATATATCATGAAATATGTAGCACGTAATTGTGATTAAAGCGTACGGCCTCCCAAAAGATGGGTCTAACAGTTTTATGCATTCAGAATTTAATTAGGCAGATAATGGGGTTACAATTGAGATTTTTAAGGATGGGGTAGAGAAGGAAGTTTTTGGAATTAAACTTTTTGATGGAGGTGCAAATCAATACGAGGCTACAAACGTGGATATAAATTGTACTATTTTTTCCCTGGTCTCCAGTTGTTTCTCTTCTTCCTTTATGTCTTGTATTGTTGCCAATATTGTCCATACTAAAACCCAAAGTTTGTCCGAATGGTGAGGAATTAAGCTAGTTATGTAGTTGGATTTTGCAGTTTTTTGTAGGATCGTAAAATCATAGAATGGTTTAGGTTGGAAGGGGGCTGTCAAAGCTCCTCCAGTTCCAACCCCATGCCATGGGCAGGGACATCTCCCAGCAGACCAGGTTGCCCAAAGCCTTTGGCATCTGGAAAGTGGAGTTTAGATTTAACCTTCTCCTCAAACAGGAGGGAAGCTTTTTCCGAGTTCGATTCCCTGGACCTTCCATAGGGGAAACATAAGGAAACCTGCCTGCTCTTGTGAGACTCAGGAATCTGATATCTTTGAGACAGTGTTCCTGCAGCCAACCTGGCTGTAATTGGTCAATCAGTCCCAAAGTTATTAGAGGGATGAGAGGAGAAGGGGACGGGTGGGCAGACACAGGCAATTTCATTGCATGAATCTCATTTCCTTAGGAAACCAGAATAAAAAAATCAATTAAGGTTAAGACCTTCCAGTTCCCTTCTTCAATTACTTTGTGAGGACAATGCCTTTTGCTGAAGTACCTGTTATATAAAATGCAGTGTTGGGTGAAACCTATTTTGGTAGATGTTTGCAAGTGACACGGCATAGAAATGTGGCTTTTCTGCAAACAGAAGGTGTGCAGCTTCTGCTGGGATCAAGGCCTCATCAGCTGCTTTGATGATATTGGACTGGACTGCCACTACTCAACCTGGGAGCCCCAGAGCACCAACACCCATGAAGTGCTTGGGGACCACTTTCCCCACTGCTTTGTCCTGGATGATGTTTAAATAGCGATGGTATTGCTGATGACTTTGGGATGCAACTGAAGAGCCTCCTTAGGCCTTCCATGCCAAACCTCCCATCTCAGTGTTGGCCTGGTACTGGGCTGTGGGTCTTCTCCTGTTCTTAACATTCAGCTCCTTCCCTTCTGCCATCAGCCATGGGCTGGCGTATCCAGTAGAGGTGCCAAGATGATAGAGCACTTCTGGGATTTTGTTAACTTTTCCTTGTTCCAGTTTGTGGTCTCTCAGCACCTTGGGCTGCTGTGTGTTGGTTTACAGGAAAGAAACAGCCATCCTTGTTTGCCTAGAATCTTCATGGTGAGGTTCATTATGGAGAGAAGGAAACAAAGGATGGGAACATTGATAGAGGAAGAGTGCACGATGCAGATGGCGAATCATTTGTATCCCTTTGGTTCCTGCTGAGTTCCTGTGCATCTTCCATATTTCTGTCTTATGAAATAGATGTGGCTTTTCCTCTGGCTCGTCTTGAGGAGATTTCAATGTGGTGTATGACCTCAAGGCAGTTTCTCTGACTAAAACCAGTGAGGATGACCTTGTTTTTTTTAGCACCGGGTCAGCATGGCAGCGAATAATACTTTCTAGATAGTATTTCTTCCTAGAGGCATCAGAATCACCTTTACAGGCGGAGCTGATATTTCTAAAGCAGAAATGATGTTTAATGCAGTTTGTGTGTACTGCATTAGCGTGGCCATTATTAATCCCCCGATAACTCTTTGCTATCAGAAAAAAATTGCATTGCAGGACAGTAAGCTTTGATAGGAGGGTGTGTGTCTTTTCTCTTTTTAACTGGCTCTAATGTGGCAGCCTTTCATCCCTCTGCATAAGATTTACCTTTAACCCAGAATCTTTCACCCGTTATCTATAATGTATAATTATAAATACATTGTAGTCTTGAGTAAGTACAATTAAAAAGGGTAATTCGTTTCCCTCCCTCTCTCCCATCCTCCCACCCAAGTCCTTAGGTTTAATTTTCATGATTATGTTAGATTATGAGTCATTTTAAATCATGGTATCCAGTAGAGACTACTCCTACTCTGCAGCTCTTTTCAACAGTTGTTTATGGTAGTTTCAGCCTCTTTCTGCCTCTCTGAGGCTCTTTATTTTTAAAGCAAGGCAGACAAGGCCTAAAATTATTCCATTAAAGAGGTGCAATTTTTGTAATGGGACTTAGAGTGCTCTGCAGAAGTGCAGGCAAGTTTCTTCAATATCCTGAGCATTATTCGCTCATTTAGTTAAATGATGTTTCTAATTCCCTGGTAATTACATGTAATGAGGCACTCTTTCTCTTCTTGATGAGACTTTAGCTTAATATGAGATGTCGTATTTTTTTTTCTTTCTTTTTTTCTTTTTCTTTTTTTTTTCCTAAGGGATAATTACCCTTCCCAGGAAAAGCAGGGGGTTTGTTGTGCAGAATATATAGCAAATTATTTTATTTCCTGCCATCTTGACTGCCAGTAAATTATAAAATTAAGTTTCAGTGGAGCATTAGCACCATTTTGGAAAGGCTTGAGGTTGGTTCTTTTTTTTCCTTCCTTATTCATGTATTGATGTCCTTCGGGACCGTTGAGCTATTATTCATAGAATAGATGTTTTTCTGCCAATTCCTAGCATTAGACAGCATTGAAGCAGCAACATGGCTTTTATTTATTTATTTATTTTTATTTTTCTGGATAATATCCAGCACAGAACGGGTCTTGTTAGTCGCTTTTTTTTTGTATCAAGTAATTATCTTTATAAAGTTTTAGTATTGCCCCACCATTGGTGACTAATTGCATTTATTTTTATGCATGTCATAACAGTATTAAGTACCATGGTGGTGGGGGGGGGAGTTGGTTTCTGCTCTGGAGGGCTGTTGTTACGTTTCTTATATTGGAATAACATTTAGGGTGCTGGAATGAATGGGAAGATGTAGGACGTGTAAAATAAGCACAGATTTCAATTAAAAAATAAGAAAGAATCAATGGTAATTTTGATTGCTCTGAATTTCCTACTTTTTTTTTTTTTATTGTCAGTCATTTTCTTCCCATTGCTCATAAAGGTGATTCTTGTATGTTTTTAATTAGAAACGCTGTAAAATTATGAATGGAACCGTATATGGGAATAGCTGTGCCTAAGGGACAACCACTGTCTCAGGAGTGGAATGGCTATTAGAAAAGCAAGCACTGTTTAGTTGTTTAATCCCGATGGAAAACCTATGGCTGGGTTTATCTCACTTGCCTCTGCCTATTTAAAAGTGAGGTTTTGAGCCTGAAATTGGAAGCCACTGAGGATCTCCTACTTCCAGTTCTGTGAGAGTTGGTTGGGAAGACTTGTCCTGCTCATCCTGCAGCACGCTTGTAAGAGAAAACCACATGGGAACCTTCATCTGTAGGATGAGGGGTGTTCCTACATGTAAGCATATCGTGTGTATCCTCTTTGAAGTCAATCAGTCTCATTTACATGCTTGAAAATATATATTCATTGAAAGTATTTTGTATGGTCAGCATCAGGATCCAAAGTGACTGAAGGATCGAGTCTTGAAAATGGTACTATCCTGCACCAAAATTGTGCCTTTTCTGCTTGAGAAGCCACGGTGCAGTGAAATTCTAAATATAAAGGCCCATCTTTTTGATAAAACCAAGATTTTGAGAGGCTAAAGTGCAATCAGCGGTAGAAAATAAATGTCATAAATAACTTTTTGATCCCAAATACTGTGACCCCAATTCTATAGAAAGGAGCTGGAAAAATGTGACTGCATCTCACTCTTTATTTCATCTTAAGCAATTTGACATCAATCAAATGACTATAGAGGCGAAGGCATGAACGTTTATTTCCCAGCCCACAGGATTGCTGTCAAATTGCAATTTTCAAAATTGAAAGAGTTGTTAAGCTTGATTTTTTCCCCATTTTCTTCCTACTTCTTTCCCTCAAACTTTCAAAAAATGTGCCTCTCAATTTTGCGGCGTTCTGTTCTACCATGTGTGGAGAAATTAAAGGAGCTCCTGAAAAGGTCCTTTACAAAGCAGTGGTGAAATCTCCTTTTATTTTTTCTTAACGCCGTCTCCGACTCAGCCTGTGATCTGCAGAATGAGTGCATCGGTGGATAAGAACATAAAATAAATGAGAATGTTAAGATAACACCCTAATGAAGCCGATAAAAGCAATGTGCCTGTTGCACCCATGCTATCAAATAATCCTAGAGTGGCTTGGTTTGGAAGGGACCTCAGAGATCGTCCTGTTCCAGCTGGGGTGCCAACTGTTACACAAGGCACCAGCTCAGGGTTCTATACAACCTGGCCATGAGCAGCTCGAGGGATGGGGCGCTCTCAGGGCTTGCTCTTCCTGTTCTGCCTCAGAAGTGATGCTGTGAGAAAACGTTTGCCTTCTTTTTGCCTAAAGTGCGTAACTGTGAGCACTATGTCAGAAGAATGCAGCCGATTTCTCAAATGCTGAACGCGTTATGGGGTACCTGTGTTCAACTGGTGCTTTGCTTCCTTTCATCTTACCAAAACTAGGCAGTTTTCTTCTACAGCAATAGAAAGTGTGTCTAGTGGAAAGAGTGGAGACTCCTGAGAAATGCAGGACTCCTTGGGATGCCCATGGGACAGCTTTCATTGCAGGGATCCTTGTGGGACTTCCTAAGTGCCTGAAGGCCAATCCAGATAATTTGGACGTTCTGAGGTTGTCTTTGCAGCTTTCTCTGCTTAGCGTTTCCCCACCACAGGAAGGATTACAGCATGGTCATTACCATAGCTGTCATCTAGCTGACTGCAGATGAAAGCATAAATCCCGGTAACCACAGAATGGTGAGGGGATGTTGTACTTGAGGCGCTGTGATGTCGCAGGGCAGAAGAAAAGGAGTAAAGGTGAGTGAGTCTGAGTTGGGGTTGCTAAAGAAGCTGATTTTCTGTTTTTTTGGACACCAGTCTTTCTGAGTTTCAGTGTTTGGGAATTCAGTTTTGTTCTGCATCTCAGTTCAAGCTTTTATTTTCTCCAGGAATTTCTGAATCTAATCAAGGGAGGAAAGAAAACGGACTAGTGAATGGAATCCCCAGATGACATCAATTGTGAATACGTATGCTCCCATTGTCTCGTATGTTAACGTGTTGGGAAGCTTCAGTTTAAAAGACAGAAAAACCTCAGTAGTTTGAGGTTTGTGTTGACAGGTATCACCAAGGTAAGCTTGCCCTGCTTGTCAGCATTTAGGTATTCGGATACGTAAGAACAGTGTTTGGAACAGTACAGTGCTGGAGAATTGTTTGCTGTTCTTGTGAGGAAACGGTGAGCGGACAGCCAGAGTGATTGCTCCTTGTTCCTGCCAGATGTGATGCAAGGAGCAGCTGCCTGCAGCGGGGTCCACCCTTTGGGTTGGTGTGAGCAAACAGCAGCGCAGCACTGCTCCAGGATGAGCTGTGCAGCCTCAGCGTCGTGCTAGGACTGCTATGAATATTGGAACAAGAGCTCACTGCGGCCACCGAGCCCACTGCAGGCATGCACCCATGTGTAGCAGGCATGTGTAACTCTTAGGAGGGATCCACTTGGGTCATGGTGCAACACAAGTAGAAAATAATTTCTTAGTCTTCTTGAGAGCTTTATGGATTGCACTGTATTTCAGAATGCGTTCTGTGAATTAGGTTTTGTATTTTTAGTATGACCGTAAGGTGATCTTGGTCCTCTGGGAAACCAGTAGGTTGCAAATGTCTTGGAGTTGTCTGGAAGGCAGGAGCAAGGAGGACTTGGCTGGATTTTGCCTTGCTGCAGCACATGGTGCAACAGCATTGGAGTCTGTTTTGAAGAGAGGATACCACCCATAGTGGCACTGGGCACTGCAGGGGCACTTGTGGTTCTGGGCAGCCTGGACTGGTGGTTGGTAACCCTGCACATAGCAGGGGGGTTGAAATGAGATGATCATTATGGTCCTTGTCAACCCAGGCCGTTCTATGGTTGTCTCCTGAAACTGGACTAACTCCAACACCCCTTTCATAGGGGCTAATTAGGAGCCATCAGATTAAACTCATTGCTCCTCATTAGCTTGACATAACTCTAAGCCAATGGCCAGTAGGCAGGATCCTGTTAGTAAATCAGGGAAGTAACCATTTGTTGACATTTCTGTCTATGTAGCCCCAGACGTCCGCTGTTATCCTGACGGCAGTGTGGCTCTTTGTCATATGCACTTACACCAGCGCAGATTAGGATATTCAGTTCGGATTGTTACAAATGTCTTTATCCATTCCCATTGACATTTTAAACAAACGGTGATATATTTAGTACAATAATTACAGTTATTTGATTACCTTTCTTTTAGCCTGAAGTAGAAGGCAACTGACAGATGTGAATACCTCTGAGACCAATACTCTGTAATAAACTAACATTATTTATTACAAGATGCATTTTATTAATAGGAATTGGCAGTAATTAATTCACCAAAGTTGATGTTACTAATAATTACATGTAATTCATGAAATATTTATGAAAGAAAACTGTGTGTAAAAATGATGCAAAGGTCATTTAGCTAATTAGTCAATAAATATCAGCAGCATTTCTAGGGAATCTCTTTAGTTCTGAATAGTTTCACAGTTTCCTTAGTAAAATAAGGAAAGCATTTTTCTTTTCATACATGGCATCTGACGTGGAAGCTAACATTTCTGGTTATTCTTTTGAGCCAACGTATGTACTGTTTCCTTTGCTAATTCACTTTATTCTCTTTCCTTGTTCATAGTAGAAGATCCTAATCAGAGATAGCTCTAGCTCAATCTAATTTAGGTTATCAGGGAGTTGTGGTGTCTCCCAGTTTGAGAATATATGAATATATCTTTGTCTTTTTAACTTGACTCCGCTGGCTTTCCTTGGAATCAAATAACCATCACCTAAATTAATAGCTGACATCTGAACTGGAGGAATCTTAGTGTCATTTCTGCTCACGTTGAATTCAATGGCAGAAGCTCCCATTGACCTGATGAGGTGCAGGATCAGAATCCAGGACATTCCACTGTGGTGTTTTGAGCGCTGACATGGCACTGGCTCATGGTAGACATGGTAGACTTTGCTGTAGGACATGACAGTGGTATTTGTGGAGTAAGGTGCAGAATGAGGTTATCTTGGCGAGGTCATGCTGTGTAACATACAGAGCTATGCAGGACTTCACACTGTTTTGAATTAAGCTGAATGATTTATGTTTGGTTAATGCCAGCCTTTCAGAGGCATTCCAATGTAGTTTGGAATACCATCCTGCAGCAAGCCTTTGTGAAACACGAATTAGCAGGCTCAACAAAGAGTTTGCTGTGCACAATTCCATGTTGCCTTCTTAAAAAGGGCAGACGTAGTGATCTAATATTGTGCTTTTCCATGAGCCTGTGAGCATCACCTTTGCACTTTCCTCATTCTGGCTTTGCTTTGTGCTCAATCACAAAGCAGCATTCAGCACTCAGCCTTTTGGCAGAGATGGGGATTGCTCAGGGACTTCAGGGATGGAAGAGATGAGGAGGAGGAAGAGAGTATGTCATGCTCACCATGTTCAGCTTGGAGTGGTGACTGGGGGTGATGTCACTTTTGCTCGCTGTGTTGCTGGGGGAGAATGGCCCCAGTGTGGCTCTGAGCCACAGGGCTGCCCTAAATCAGAGCAAGGCTGGCCTCCGTTCCAAAGTCTTGAATAGGTGTTGTCTGGGTCAGCGCTGCTTTAGGCGTTGTTTTACAATGGGCTGTTAAAAGCAAACCTGTTTCTTCTGTGATCATTCACAGCAACACCATTTACCTAGGAATCTCCCTTTATTAAGAATTTGTCTTCAAGGGCCAGTGTGTACAATGATGTCTTTCGAGGTTGCCTGCATGCTGATAGCCCAGCCATACATAGATCAACCCCCTAACGGGATGTCTATGATCAACTCACAAACTGAATTACAGATCTGCAACTGGTCTGGATCTGAATGTTCTATCCAGTGTCTCGTGGCTTATTCAGTTTTTGTGGACTAACTTTATAAAATAAATCTTCTCTTAAGAACAATTTTATTTTGTCCTAACATCCAATGTAGACAATTTTATTACATTACGCAATAAAATATATCTGGGTAAGCCATACAGTCCCGAATGGCTAACGAGCATTGACTCAGAAATGATTCTGGCTGCTATTTGTTTTGAGCACAAATTGTGCCCCATAGAAGTTGAAGTTCAGCTCCACAGGACAGGACAGACCTTTGCATTTTCTGCCCGTGGGGTTAGAACACACGGTGTGTTCTGCAGAGGTCATTTGTTTATATGCAAATATGTTTCTGTGCTACTTTCCATAAGGCAGCAGAGATGGTGCAGTGCCTTCTGCTCTGTGTGCATGCGGGTGAAATTGTCTTGCAATGCTTTTTCTTGAGCTGGTTATCTTAGAGATTTTTTTTTCTGGAGGAATAGCTGGTGCATGAGAACATTTTCGCATCTTTCTATAAGTCCCTGTGAGCAGCAATGCAGTGTTGGCAGGGTCCAGCCCCATTCCTGACTTCTGGTTTACCCCAGATGTTATATAGATATCTATTATATAGATATTTTGTTTTGGCTGGTTCCTGATGGTGCTGATGCTCCCCAGGGCTCTGCTGGCTGGTGCTCACAGCCCTCTTCTAGCTATTGGCAGAAGAGAGTTAGAGACCTTGGCTGGTCAGGCTCAGAACCTTCCAATTTCCATTGCTTCCCTGATACTGGTGTATCAGCACATAACAGTGTACTGGCATGTATAGAGTATGCCAACAGAGTACGCTGATTATCTCAGGTCTCCTGAGACAACCGTATCTGTCTCTTATTCCCCCCAGAAGGTCCTGCTCAGCTCATCTATGAATGGCAAGGTTTGGTCTTGCCTTATTACATAGCCTAATTGAATAGGAAAATAATTTTCTGAGATGATTTGAATTGCTTCCTTGGAAAACAAAAATGAAAGAGCTCTTGTTATTTTCAACTAATAAACAGACTCTCAGGAAGAAAAAGCTTCAGCAGTAGCCAGAAGAAACGCAGCAAAACAAAAGGGGAATATGCACAGAAGGGTCTGCTGCACGGAATATGTACAAATCCAAAGTGCCTCTCCCTGCCATGTAAACCATTTTAGCCTTTACTTCAGTTACAAACAGTCTTCCTGATGGGCAATCGCCTTGTAAAAAAAAAAACGGAGCAATTTTGAATTGCCTCGAATAAGCTTCCTAACAGGCAACTGGTTCTGATGGAACAATTTTAAACTCTCTGTCTCCTTATCTTCTGTCGACATCATTTTTCAGAAGGGGCAACAGGACCAAATTAAATCGCTTTGCTGCAGACAGTCTGTCTGTCTGATTGCACTGTGGCTGTGGCCCATTTTGAAGATCTTTCTCTAGCAGTTTAAAACTGAGAAGAGAGGAAAGTTCATGTGCACTCAGGCTCAGATGCACACAAACCTGGGCTTCCCTTTACCTGCTCCTATGCAATTATGGGAGATGCTGAACACAGAAGAAATTTGGAGTCCGGCTGTTATACTCCGCGTCCAGTTCCATTAAACTGAATGTGCCTTGATATTCTCCTCCATATATGTGTATATGTTTAAAAGCCTGACAAAGGTCTTGAAAGAAAGAAATTAATCATATGTACCTGAGTTAGTCTGATCCAAATATTACTTGTGGAAAGAAGTTCAGCGAAGCACTGCACACCATATTCTTCTCTCATCTGCCTCGTTCACACGAAGATGGGAGTGAGTGGCCTGACCCACTTTTCTCTTTGGCATTCCCTGTACTTTCTTGCTCCTCTCTGAAACCTCTCGTGTTTGAAAGTTTGATTTTTGACCGAAATGCACCTGTTAGGATTGAATAGGAAGAGATAGAAGCTGGGAAACGAGATGCACTGTGGACAGCAAATGGATTTGGAGAACCTGATTGCTGCTGTATGACAAAAGAAACCCTGGGATGTATTTTACTTCCTAGTGGAAAGGAGAGAACTGTGGTCCTGAGACACGTTTCTAAAGCCAGCAATGCACAATCATCGCCTTTGGATTGTGTCCAAGTGCTGCTCAGAATCCTGATGGCTCTTGAGCGGCATTAAATCAAGATGGATGTCACTTTACATCTCATTGTGAATGCACTACCTGCAGCATGGGCTTGCATATAACATTCCGTTCCAAGCAGAGACTTCTGCCTTGAGGGAGATTTCATCTAGCTGGGAAGAAAGGAAGGAAAGCTTTTCTTGTGTCCCAGTCTTCTAGCGAGTCTGTGTATGACCATGATTCACCAAAGCCTCCGCGTGGAGAGCTTCATATTGTGCATAGGGATCTAAGTCAACTCTCTATGCTGAGGATGTATAGCAAGAAAATGAGCTGTGTCTCCAGGCTGGAGCAACTCCTCATTGTTGTTGCAGTTTTAGTATGCTCTTACTGCATGTTGGCTCTTATTTCAGTTCACCAGTTCATGTAATTGTTCCATCTCCCCTGTTGACACAGTGATGCTGTGGGTGCGTTCATGCTAAAGACTTGCTCCTTTGTTTCTTAATGTCTTAGGAAGTCACTAACTACTGAGTAAAATCCTTCCAGCTAACTTTATAGGGGCAATAAAAATAATATGTCAGGAGAGAATATTTTGTAATTCCTATGTTGGAAGCTGATGTTACAGTTGACCTGGTAGTTGCTGGAGATGTTCAGAGCTGTTCAGGGATATGGCAGTGGGCATGCTGGGGGTGGGCTGAAGTTGAGTTTGGTAATATGAGAGTTCTTTTCCAACCTGAAAAAAAATCAATGTAAAGGCTTATGAAAGATGCATTATTAAGTGAGGGTCTTCCCTATGCACTCCACTGTGTGGAAAGATGGCTCAACCTCAGCCAAGACAGCTTTAAACAACAGTGGGAAGCCTGACCTTATCTATTCTGTAAGTAAACTCTGCCATACGTTCATGGCACCTGGAAGTATTCTGCCTTGTTTCAGCTCGGCAGCTCTCCATCAGGGTGAAGGGGTTTGGTGTTGGATTAGTGGATGCTGGTACTCAGTGTGTCTGTGTGAGCAGTGCAGGTGCTGTGCTGATGAACCAAGCCTGGAGCTCTGCAGCAGGAGGAGCACGGCTTTGCTCCCTGTAGTGACCTGGTCTGCTGTTTCTCTGGCTGTACTTTGCTTTCTTAGCTATCTACTCAGCTGCGTTCATCCACACTGAGCATTCACAAGCCGAAAAGACACAGGATGAAATTAAAAAGAGCCCATTAATGAAGCAGACAGTGAAAGCATCAGGAAAACAAACCCGCGCTTCTTTCTAGGAACACTTGGTAGAAATCTGAGGAGGTGTTAAATTGATTTAATCCTTGCCTTGTTTTATTTGGCCACCGCTCACAAAATGCTGCTGTTGATTTTGGCATAAGAAATGAGCCGTACTGTTTTAGACAGTGCTTCTGAACGCATCGATCTTGAACAGGGGAGATACAGAGCTGCTTAAAATAAAAAGCTGCTTTAAAAAGACAAAAGCCCTCACGTCCCATAGAATGGAGGCTTTTCTCAAGCCCTTTCCCCTCTTCTTCTAGAAAACACATTTATAACCATTAGGCTGGTGTCAAGTTTCACGATGGGGTTATTTTCACCCTTTACATCAGTTGCTGTAGCCCCCCAGTGCCCAAGGATGTCAGTGCCACATCCCTGCAGCTCTGGAACAGCTCCAGGGGCAGTGACCCCAATGTGCCACTGTGTCACCACTCAGTTCAGGGGAGAAATTTTTCCTGATATCCAACCTGAATAAAGCCAGAGACTGGTGACACCCATGTATTAGACGTTCTTTTTGTTGCTCTTTCACATCCAGAATGTTTGAAGTAAAAATACAATTGCCTACAAAGCTATTGTTGGCTATACAGAGGTGATGTTTGGTACGTTTCCAGAGCACTGGGATTCTACCTGCTTCTAACTGGTAAGGTAAATGTTTATATTTTCTTCATTTACTTATTTGGTTACTACTTGTATCCACCTTGGAAGCCACAAAATGCTAAATACGAGTTCTGTTTAAGTAATAAACTCTTTTAGATGTTTAAGATGTCAGTACTGAAGTATTTGATAAGTGGTTTTTCTTCATTACTGAGTTAAACGTACCCTCTGTTTTGAGCAGCCGGTGTAGACACTCACTGCACTATTTCTGTAAACCCACAGATTTGCCTGCTCCCTTTTTAAATGCCCATTGCTTGCACACACCAATAATCCAATTCCATGGTCACATTAAGAACAAATTATGCTTCCACTGTTCTTTTTTTTCCTTCATAGGCCAACAGGACAGCAAGGAAGAGCTGCATGCCCAACAGTGACCTTTTGACGACCATGAAATATGTGTTATTTTTCAGTCCCAGCAGCACTGAGCCTGTAGACTTAAGGTTAGTAACTTCTGAAGCATGTTTTGGGGTGTTGAGTAGCTTCTAAATCCACACTGAGACTCAGAGATTAGGAACCTAAAGAGTACATTGATATTACACTGGTTTGTTCGATGCCAGTGTTTCCTGTACAGCCTTTCTGTAGCATATTTCTACCAGGCAAGCCAGCAATTTGCAAATGCAAACCTGAAATTTCGCAGAACAGAGTAGAGATTTTCAATACAACTGGTTTTTAGCACCACTCCTGTTTGTACGTTCCCTGGATTTATTTATTTACAGGTCATTCAGCGTAAGGTATGCGGCAATTACAGAAAATTCTGTGTATGAGTTCCAGTAGCTCTGCCTCTGCCTGGCATTTGTCAGCACTGCTGTCACTGTGGCCATGTGGCCTATTCATCTGCTTTCTGTGTTCCTCTGATATTTCTCTCAGCTTGGTTTGTGCGGATTACATTCTAATCTATGGCAATAGTTTGCCTCTCAGCTCTGATATAAGCCTCTTCTGAGAAGGTTTAGAGAAGTCTGTCAAAGCCTTAACTTAAGGCTTCCTTCAGCAAACTCCTGAGTAAAGAAACCTCCCTTTTATTCAGAATAGTCTGTGTGAATTTCTGGGAGGAGGAGGAGAATGGACCTAATAGGGCTTGTAAGGAAGCCCAACTTCAGAGCTCCTCACAGTAAAGATTTTTAGGTAATTGCTGTCGTTCTTTGTATGGCATATGGCTTCCGTGTTGTTTGACTTGTTTTCACTTGACATCGGATTAGCCAACAGGTTAAATATTGTGATTCCAGAGTGTTAATTTAACACATTTGCAAATTAGAATTTTAACATATTTGGAATTTTGATGAGACTAAAAGCCAAATCGTAACGTTCGAAGCAGCTGATTTTAGGTGCAGTTCAGCAATTAAGTTAATTTCCAGCTTTCTGAAGCTGAGAAGGACACTCAGTGATATAATAGGTTATTTTCTCGGGTGCAGATTGGGAGCTGACTGCAAACTTCCAAACGAGCACGTGTGCTCGGTTTGTCTATTTGTATTCAAGTTTACCTTTTTTGGCTGTCAGTAACACTACCCCACCTGCCCTATACAGCTTGTAGTGCTCCAACCTATTTGGAAAATGGAGTGAATAGGGATTTGCATCATTACAATTTCCTTTCCATTTAGGAAGCATCTGCTATACCTCTAAAAGTAACAGGTTTGAAGAGGCCACAGGCTGTGAAACAGACTAAACCATTATTAAAATGAAACAAAAACTTAAAAAAAAAATAAAAAGCTGGTTGGGCCAAACTCAACAGCGGACTCAGCATTTTTGTTTCCTTTTTACCTTGGAAAGGTTAAAAGCATTTGGGTCCTTGTGGAAAATGTAATTGCGTTTCAGCCTTGTTTATGTGAGAATCTAAAGAATAATGATAATCTGCCACGTGAAAAAGTTCTGTTCTTCTGCTAACAGGCAATCCTTCTTGTTCTTAACAGGTCTTTCTATTAAGTAAACGGTTAAGGCCTAATTGGAGCTTTTATCTGCACTGTGTCACACTAACTGATCAACCATTGCTAGCAGTCGTATAAATGTCATTTTAAGTGCCTCTGTTGTACAGATCCAAGTACTACAAGGACAGAGGAAAAACCTCAGCTGCAATTTCTCTTAATAACAAATAAAAAAGCAAAGTTCTACAAGGCAGTGTTTGGGCAGGTTAAGCTAACAGTATTATCCCCCTGTCCTCCATGCGTATGATTTCCATGGGCAGCTGCATGTTTCGTTAGGGGAATCAACCCATCCGGGGCTGTTTGGTTCTCAAATTGGGTTCCCCATTCTTTCGAACTGCTCTCGGGTTTGTTCTTGCTTTTGACAGGCTCAGTTTGGGGCAGAGGGAATCTGCCCACTCTATGGGAGAAAATAAGGTCCAGAGAACACGCGTTGCTTTAAGAAAAACTACAGACTAACTATACAGGCATAGCTCTGCCAGGTATTTGAACTTGTCTATGTTTATCCCCTGACCCAGAAATGGAGCCTTCCTTTTTTCCCCCTTATAGTAATGCATCTCTGCATTGGCTGATAGGCATCACAGAACTGATATCAACGAGATTATTACTGAACGTATTGGAAAGCTGCGGAAGTGTTTCACACGTTCCAAAAGTGATTTTGTGTTTTCAGTTTCTCATGCTGGACTTGAGAGAAGATTCTGACTCAGAAACAGCAATAGCAACTCTCTCTTTGAACACCGAACCTTTTAAAACTGTCTTCTATCTGGCATTTTCAAATTAATGGAGCTACAGAAAATAGCTCATTGAGCTCATTCCCCATCTCAAGGCAGAACTGAATGTATCGGAGTCATTTGTAAGAAAGAAAGATGAATGCTGCGTGCCTTAGGTCCCTCATCCCCGTCTTTTGCAGCAGCTCCAGCGAGCAGTAGATGCTTGCAGGAGGACACAGCAGTGCCCCTGAGGTGCTCCTTTGTCTCCTCATGAAGAGAGATTCCAAAATGTTATGATGTGGAGGCAGAACTGTAGTTTGAATGTTGATTCATCTTCCTCCCCTCACCCAAACCCCAGAGTCTGGGCTGCCTGTGTTGTTACGGGGAATGGATTTTACATCTGTCCTGTGCTGCTTGCGTGAAGCATGCGAAGCTCTCAAAGGGTGGGAAGGGTTTGCTATGGTGACATCTGTTGACTTCCAGGTGTGTGATGCAGCTGCCAAACAGATTATCTGGCAAGTTGAAATGGAGAGTGTTTGCACTTGGATTAGCGAGCAGAGAACATCAATTTCTGCCGCTGACACAGAAAACCTATAAATTAAAAAGCACCTGCGGAGTGGGTTCCAAACAAGGAGGGTTTCACATGCCACTAAGGGAGCAACACGGACCAAACTTCACCAGGGGCAGTTCAAGTTGGATACTGGAAAAAGTGTCTCCTCTGAAAGAACAAGGATGCAGTGGCACAGCTGCCCAGGGAGTGGGGGGGTCACTGTCCCTGTCCAGAGCAGCAGGGATGTGGCACTGAGGAATGTGGGCAGAGGGGGTGGAATGGAGTTGGGCTTCATGATCTTAGAGGACAATTCCAACCTTAATTGTTCTGTGATTCTATCGTTCTATCCAGTCCTGCTTATTCTGATGTTGGAAACCTGAGTGAGATGGCGTCAAGGCTTTACTATTTTTTTTGGTGCCATTTTGGTGATTTTATAGTGTGTTTTTTCAGCACACCCCAAATGGGACTCTACTGCTGGAGCTCAAGTCGTTTTCAATTGGATTTTGGGAAGGTTGTTTTACACTCCTGGCTGGCCTCGTGCTCCATTGTGCGCAGAAGCTTTATGAAACTGCTGTGCCTGTTGGTGAGCTCCTGCCCTCTGGGCTGGGAAGATTGTTCTTCCTGCAATTAGTATTCATGGTCAGCTGAGCAGAACTTATACAACAGCTCTTCTCTGCTTTGAAGGTTATGTTACATGGTTTCAAAGTGGCCAGAGGAGATTCCTATATGAAGAAGATATCTGGCAATAACCATTGTCTTCTTGTGTATTTAATGCTTGCATTTCAGGTAGGATTTCCTTGCTATTAATTCAGTGCTTTCTAATTTTGCACATAATAAAGTGGTAGTGCATGTACAAGAATCTTGCTGTTTTGTTTTGGGATTTCATTGGCTTATGCCATTCTTTGGCTTTGGTTATTGAGGGAACAAAGAGGACATAATTTAATATGGATATTACGTAATAATGTGCCTGTTAATACATACATCACAACAGATGCAGCAGTGGCACAGAAATTTGCTAATGCAGCCCTGGTGCCTGTACTAAGACTTTGTTCCATGTTTATTTCAGGTTGTATTCCAATGGTCTTTATTGTCATGAAGTTTCCATTTCAAGTGATGTTTGTCAAGTCAGCTCTGAGCAGGATTTCCTACAAGAAAGGTAAGGACAGAAAAAGTACTCTGAATGATGATGCCAGGGCTAGCATTGCATAAATGCTTCCTTTGCTGAAAGTGCCTCCAACTCATAGCCTTCACCAGCATAAAATGGCCTAAAAATGCAGAGTCTGTTGGAGCCTGAGGACAGCAGCACTTGGGCAGAGATTTGCATAGAGAAATGTGGGCAAGCACAGCTCCTTTCTTGGCTGGGCTTGGCTTGAGGAGAAGCATGTGCTGCAATTAACTTGAATTTTAGATCCAATACTAAAAGGTGTTGATCTTTCTTTTCATATGTTTGTTTTCCCTTATTAATCCAAGTTTTATTAGGAGCAGTTTATGTAGAAGACTCATGAGACCGTAACATTTATGCCAAGCTTAGGTTCACATCCCACTCCTGCATATGACCAAATGCACGCCGTCCTCTGACCCTCCAAAGCTGCCTGGGATTTTTTCCCTGTGTTTTTCTACATGCATGTGGCTTGCAAACAGGCTGGTGAGTGCTGTCTGAGGCTGTGTACATCCGCGATGCTTTTTGCAACTATTGAGCAAGTTATAACAAACCCATCATGCCCTGGGCGCAGGGGCTACAGCAGAGAGCACAGAACATCAGCATGGAAATATGCAACCTCTTTTCTCTCTGTAACAACATTTGGTCTTCCAGGAGAATTCTGTCAAACACGGTTTGGCTGTGAGACTGTGAGCTGAACAAGATCTCTTTTTCTTACAGGTTTTGCAGTCTTATTCACCAGTTGCTCTCAATCTCTATTCCAGAAGTAACTGCTTTTCAAGAACATCACTTTTTATTGCATTTTCTATTCTGGAAATAACTGCTTTCCAAAAAAATCTGAGCTTCTTATTCAAGCAACACTTGAAATTGACACTTAAGGATTTGGCCTAAGATGCTGGGAGATTTGGGCGTCCATTGGGCTGAAGAGCAGTAACCATTGAGTGCTGGACCTGATGATCTCCAGAGGTCCCTCCCAAAACCTTCTCGATCGTAGTCACTGGGCTTCTCACAGCTTCTCGATCGTAGTCACTGGGTTTGAAGAAGGGTCTCTGATTGAAAAGTATTTTTTGCTTGCCATTTTTGATATGGTTTGTGAAACAGATGGTTTCAAATGGCCCGTGGGAGAAATGTTTCTCCTCGTAGCAAATAAACTTTGAAAAGCGTATTATTTTCTTAGCCTGCGTGGTAAAGGCAAACATAGTGATCCGGCAGGTTTTTAATTGATGCTTATGAGTTCACTGCAACCAAAATATCACTGAAGGTGGATCACAGGTGATCACTTTTTCTAACGTAAATCATTTAACATCAACAATTTTCCTCGGTTGCCAATGCCATTAGTTATTTTAGAGGGGAAAAAAAAAGAGAAAGAGGATCTTTTACTTACTTTTTTTTTTTTAATTTTATTTTACTCGGTACCCATAGCTTAACTTAATGATTTGTATAAGTGATAGTAATTGCTGAAACTACAGTTCAGTATTATTAGCTATAAAATGAACATGGTTATATGTCCAACACAACTAGCAAGGAACAGAAATGCAGTTGTATCCAAGAGAAAATAATTACAGCAATAATCAGTGTAATTCATGATAATGGCTGAATTGAATTTCACACCATAGCTCCAAGCACTTACATTTAATGAATGTAGTTTGTGCTTGTTTACTAAAAAGGTTTTTAGCAGAAAATCGATAATGTAACTTCAGTGTTTCTAATTGCAAATGCAATTTTTTTTTTTAAAGTAGTGGTTCAATAAGGATTTTGTAGGGAAAATTAAGGTATGTAAGTGCAGCAAATGCTGTTACTTTAATTAGGCTACCTGTACCTCAGCGGTGTAGTTCCTTAATATTTATCTATTACTGCACATTGATTAAAATTGGTTTGTGTTCTGTTGTTTAAGTAAATGTAATGAACATTGAAACTTTTTGGTTTCGATGTGCTGGCTGCGATGGAGCATATTGCTTTTTAATGGGACTGTCCTCACAAAAAGCGGTTTTCAACTTGAAAGCGTTATCGTAAGAGCAAGGGAATACAGGCTGGTCTGCAGAGGTGATTTCTACACGATGACTACAAGAGAGGTGCTGCTCCTCTACCTGGAATAGCACAATAAATAAAATGATTGGCAGTTGACGGTATAATTATAATTGCTTAATTGGCCCAAGCATGTTCTTGTGCTTTATCTGACCTGGAGTGTTTTTCCTATGCGGGGAAATTGTTAATTTTTTGCAATGGCAGGGAAGCTGAGGGAAATAGCTCCAAAATAGCACTCTGTATTCCTCAGCCACCTCCTCTGTGATCTCCCAAAACGTGGTGCAACAGGCTGCTGCAATAGGTAGGTTATCAAGAGACACAACCCTAACAAGAACATCCATAAGTGGCTCCATATGGATAGTATGTAGGACTCGAACTCACAGTCCTACTTTGGCTGATGTCAGCAGCAAATCAATCATGTCGTAATGGCGGAGCGTAAAGGCTGATACACTTGTAAGGCTGGGGGGCATAAAAGAGGTGGGAGTGAAGGAAAAACATTTAGAAAAAGGAGAAACAAAGCTCACAGAACTGGGTTTTCTGGAGCTCAGTCACAAATAGAAGTGCAGTTCCCTGGTGTGGTGTTCTTTGCTTTTGGAGACAAGATAGCCGGGTTCTATGTATGGGAATGGGGGGAGAACGCTGATGGGCTGAGGGCTGGATTTGAAGATTTTAGTGGTCTTTTCCAACCTTAATGGTTCTATGATCTCCTTGTGATCCTCTGAATACCACCACCTTTACAGTCTGCAGTAGCCAATCTTATGTAGGTTACAAATCATGGCTGGTGGAAGATGTTTTCATCTTAGGATGTTTTGAGGTAACTCACACTGGCAAGAACCAAGTCGCTAAGTCACATATCTCACCAAACTAAGCTGAAATTCCAGCAGGAGGAAAGTCACTGCTCGGCCAACAGCAATAATAAGGGAACTAAACTTAAAAAGTGGCTGCAAACTAAGTGTGATTCTCTGGGAAAATATCAAGACTGACAAAAGGGCTTAAAAAGTAAAGCTGGATCGCTCAAGAAGCGTGCTCTGATTATTTTCTGTGGCTACTTGCCCTCCCTGCTAGAACCAGTGCTGCATTTTCTGCTGGGTTCAGTAAGGCATTTTACTCTACAAAAACAACTAGCTCCTTTCCAGCCAATGATTACTTGTAATTATGCTTTCCCCTGCTATTATTCTAATAGACTGTCATGCTGCACAGAGGAGGCGTTTGGAGGCTGCTTTTATGGATGGACTGTTGGAACACTTAATATAGCTCTATTTTTGAATTATCAGGTTCTATCCTTTTGAAGTCTGTGTTAGTGGAACTCCTATTTATGAAATGTGCTGTGCTTAAAGGTTTGCTATTGATGAAGAGGTCCAACAGAGGCCTTTATCGTAAGTACTGCAGCATTCTCCCTGAGAAATAAATAGCCTTGCTAAAAGGTATGTTGTGTACCAAGGTTGCAAATTATCAGCCAAGCACCTTATAACTGTATACTTCAAAAATACCTTTTTGCTTTCTGTTTGTTCTCTTCTTCCACAGCGTGAGTGTTGTTTTTAAAAACATATAAGGAAAAAAAAAGAAACACAACAAAAAACAACAGCAAAACCCACAACCCAATTTGTCGTCTCTTTAATTGGACAGCATGTCCTCGAGTAAGACGGTAACACTTCAGTGTATGCATTTAGCTCTGAAGGAGCTGTTTGCAGGTGTGTCCGTCTCAGCATTAAGCAATGTGAGTTTTGGGGGAGTTTTCAGCCCTCATTCAGGGATTGACTGGAACTTCTGATTTATTGCAAAATTCCACCACTGTGGCAGCCATGCCAGCACTGCCAACGAGCTGAAGATTATTGCCAATTATTTAGGAAAGGGTGGCAAGAACAATGTGATACATACGAAGCAGAAGGCAAACGTCAGGTATCTTCCCTTACCAAATGTTTACAGTCAAAGAGCAGGTAGGAGGGAGCTTCATTTCCTTCGTGTGCTACAATTAATGAGAGCTCAGGCATGCAAGTTCCTGGGTGCTCTTTCTCCCCTTTGAGATCAGTTAACAAACCTCTCTCTAATTGTTATTTACCACCGCTCTGTACACTGAACTCATGGGACCTGAAACCACAGCACACAGATGATAAGAAACACATTGATTTCTCTGTCTGCTGTTGAGTTGCATCCTCTTTTAGCCTACACCAATAGAATTTATGTGAAATTAATAAGCAGCATTAACATATTTTTCCTTATGTTTTTATCATCATGAAGTGCTGACCTCTGTGGAAGATACTGCATCCATCCAAGTTTCTTAACAACTTTTCCAGAGGCTTTTCTTGCAAACCTGGGATGCTGTGCATGGAGGGAACCGGAGCTGTGGGACCACAGGTTGGTGAGTGACCGGGTGTGCTGGGGACAGCACTGCTGAGCGTGTGGCTCCAAAAGGGCAAAGTGGGCTCATGAAACTGCTGTGGGAGACATATTGCCACATAGAAGAGGTTTACACTGAACACAACAAATAAGGCAAGTCGTCGGTCTAAAGTGTTTATCTGGAGTTTTTCGTTTGGAACCGTAATGTATCAGGACCTTGACTTTGTACTCCCTAATTCATCTTTACTTCTGTATTTTACCATTACCGATAGCTTTCCCCTTAAGCCTGTCTATTTGCTAGTAGATTTGACAGATGACAGCTACTCTTTGGGATGTTAGATGGCGTTTGTATGGCTATGATGCCAGGAGCGTTCTGAGCGCTGGTGTTGCATATTTATTGATCTCCATATTCCCAATAATCTGATGCACGTCACATTTGACAACATTATGTGGAGAGGTCAGCTGTATGGGGCTAATGAAACTGTTTCAAAGATGGATGTTGTTTTCCACAACATTAACCTTGCAAATAGCTGTCACCAGTGCATTTCACTATGGGGCCTGGCGTTTGAGAACCTCCCTTTTTTTTATTGTTGATGTTAACATTAAACAAAACCTGAAGCCATTAAACTTCAGTATTTATATACGATAGGAAACATGGACGACATGGCATCACTCCAAATGAAAATCTTATTAACAGAACACGGTGCTTGTGGCAAAGTCCCGAACAATCTGAAAATTGGTTTGGCTGTCTGAAATGTTTGACAGATTAGCTAAGGATGATGTAAAAGGACCAAAGAGGGAACAGCTGAATTCTAAGGATTAAAGTGGCAAATAGAAAACCCTGATGTAATCAGAAAACGCATTGCACTTTCATATTTTACTGCAACATTACCGTTCTCACCCAGAGCTTATTACATTCAGGGCAATATAAAATTTAGATTACCCTTTTATTTTAACATTATTTCACCAGCATGTGTAGCGTTACAAGGGAGCACTCGATTTCTAAAGAGGTCTCTTGAAGTTCCTTTTCCTTAAGAAAATAGCGTTAACGGCGATTTAAATATTTAATTGTGGGCTTTCTGCTGCCGTACTGAGGCACTCCACAATGGGAGTCCTAGGGGCAATAAAAATAATCCTCAGAGGCCCCTTTCCCACATTGCAGTGTTTCAGAACTGTTGTAGTAACTCACTTATTTACTTATTTTTGGTGTCACGCTGCATCTTTTGTAATGTAAATTTTGCACGTACTTACAGAACATGGTTCCAAATATGATTTTGATAGGCGGGCAGTTTAGAAAGCGCTTGTGTTGGCCATCGGAACTGTGCAGCTCCACGTATTTTTACAGCGTCTTCTGGGATTTTGGGGCTTTTTAAGTGAGCAGGAAAAAAAAAACAAACCCCCAACCCCCTGTTGTGGTCTGGAAACTTGTGGTTGCATTTTAATATTTTAAGGTAAATGTTAATATAAAGGCTGTTCACAGAGGGTGAGTTTCTGACTCAGGCACTGAGTAAAGGGCAGGTGACAGTGACAATGGACGGTGAACTGTGGCCTCAGAATGTCCCGAAGGTGATGTGAGGTGGAGTTGTTGCAATGTCTCTGTGGAGCAATGGCTGCTATGGGAGTTCTGCAGCAAGCCCTGCTTGTCGGCCACTGGTGCAGTCCTCCAGTGTTAGCCAAGAGCTCTGCTGTTTCAGCTGTGTGTTATAAGAGGAGTCCCAAGTGCTGCTCAGAGGCGTCAGTGTGAAAGGTGGTGGTGGGTGTTACAACCCTGAGCTGATAAAGGCTCCGGAAGGCATCTCCCAGTGGAGCTCTGTGAGCTTCAGGTCATCCCTTCAAATGAGTGCCTGAAATGAAAGGATAAAAGAGGTCAGCAGAGATGGAAAACACCCAAGGCAACACTGTTAAAAATATTCCCCACGATGAGCTTAATAGGTTGTGATTAGCTTAGCTTGCTGTAAACTGTCCAGAAATTAAACGTTGTCTCTCAACTCATCTCTGGACTGTCAGTGCACTAAGAGGGATGAGAAGAAAGTGTTGGGGTGCAGCTCGTGGGTCAAGATGGGAGAAACCACTGCTTGGAAATCACCTTTTGGTTGGTGATGGCACTAGAAGGGCTGGGGTAGGTGTCCAAAACCAAGGGGATGGCAGCTACGCCCAGGGGAACAACAACATGAATAGCTGCTGCTGTAGAAACTTCTAGATCACGGAGTTGTCTGGCAAGTCTTGACATTGTTCTTAAGGGGTAGTCAGAAAAGAATGTGTGCTTTTCTTATTTCATATTTATTACGTAGCACAACGGAATCCATTTTTCTTTTTTAATTAAAAGTTGGTTAAGGATGCAAATATTCACAAGTAATATAAGGAAGGTCTCATCTCTCAGTTTCTGGCAGCTCCTTTGGTGTCTGCAATATTTATTCAGTGACTTAGTACAGGGTCACGGAGAGTTTCTCCCGAAGCAGAACCTAATGCCAAGTGGATGTTGTAAGGGGAGTTAAAACAGCTGATTTATGTTTATAACGTCTCTTAGTAACATGTACTATTGTTAATTAAAAAGCCATTCATTCTCCTGTAATAATTCTCAGGTTGCACAGTATCATTATTGCACGAGGCTGTGCAAAAATGTAATACACTTCTATGAGATTATTTCTGATATTGCTAAACCCACGTGCTAGAAAACACTAAGTGCTCACCAACAATGAATCAGTGGGAAAAAAAAGCAACAACAACCCACAAAACAACCCTTTTTGCTCTAAAAGCTAATGAACTATGATTTCTTTTTATTTGTCTTTTGGGTTTAAAACCTCCAGACCTCATTTTCAAACTCCTTTTCTGAATCCAAGAGAGCTGGTTTATTTTCTAAAGTAAACAGAGAGGGGTCAGCAGAGCCTCTCACAAGCACAAAGGAGCTTGGGCTTTAAGATTTCCAGTGATGATGACACAAGCGGCTTAAGCATTGTCAGCAATGCAGTTTTTTTCCCCCCTTACAGCCCCAAGATAAAGAAAATCTGCTCAAAGATGTTAACAGAATGGACAGGTCTCCTTGCTGTAGAAATACACATTTATATACTTGGAGGTGCGACGTTACCATAACCATGAATCTGCTGGCTGTGTAATGTGCCCTATCTATCCTGGGACCTGGAGTAGGAACATTTAATCCTGGCATTGCCATTATGACTTGGTATTTTTCCTTTATTTTTTCTTTCCTTCCCCTGTGAAGTAGAAGTGCCACAGCTGGCACCTGCAGACTGGGCATCTATCTGCTAGAGCAGAGTTTGGTCAGGGAGGCTGTGTTGCTGAGAGCACATAAAGATATGACATGGCTTGAATGGCTGCTTGGACATTCAGTGTGATGGATCAGGTATATGTTTTCAGACTGGCCATTTGGCCTTGGCTGCTGTCTGGAGAAAGGCTGGGAGTGTAATTGCGACTGTAATGTGGTGCTGCAATGCTCAGCTGCTACATCCTTAAAAACTGAGAAATACCCAGCCTTAATATCGCTAATGCCTTCAAAATAATGCTTAAGTGGGACTTCAGGGGTGGAATGAGTCTAGTTCTAGACCTCTGGACAGAATCAAATTTAATCCTTAGGGAACCTCATCTGTGCCTCAGAACTGCAAAGTGCTGTGCACTCTACCCTGATTGTTCGGTAACTTGCAGAAATGAGCCCATATAAAGCATTAAAGAACTTCAGAGCCTGGCATTTGATTGTTCGGAGTTAGAGAGGAGAGATGAGAATAGCAGCCAGAGGACCCAGGCCGGCCTTCAAATTAGTGGGAATTTCTTAGCAGAAGCTCCCACCTGCTGGGAGAAGTGGAAGTGCTGCTGGTGTGAGGATTGCAGGGTTTGCACCAGAGTCCTCGAGACCCAGAAAAACTAATTGCTCCCAAACCTTCCTCTTGTAAAAGACAGGGTTACTTGGTTGCCTCTCAAAAAAAAAGATAACCTGAGAAGTGCTCTTAATGGTCAGCTAGAAGGGCATGAACGCACGAATCACTTTGCAGTTTGTTAATGCCTTTCTCTGTGGCATCATCACACAGATGCCCATCTGACATCCACTCATGGGTGCTCAGAACCTCCGCTCTGAGGACATGAGACTTGTTCTCCATGGGCAGTGTGGGGCAGGGTGTTGAGGGGGTGCAGATGTGCTGGGGAGCAAGTCTGGAAAGCTTGCATTAACAATAGTTAGGGGCTGTGGGGATGTAAATCCTTTGTATGATCTCAGCTATCCTTATTCTACTGTTAAGGAAAAAAGCATGTTATTTTCACATCGTTTTGTGTCTCCGTAGCGATAGCTGGGTTTAACATGCTATACATTGTGTTAGAAGTAAAATGCAGCTGTATTCCATTAATTTAATATAGACGTAAAATTTTACATCCTCTAAACTAACTGGGACAGCTGGAAGTATTATTCTTTTGAAAATCAATGTTTCTCCTGTTTGCTTTACAAATAAGATGCCTTGCAATCTTCTTCTCTTCAGAACGACGTGTTTTGGGAAAAAAGATGCCCGGTGTGAAATGAAAGGAGGTGGTGGGTTTGGTGGTGGGGGTTGTCACCGTGCTGGGAGGTATTGCAGAGCTATGGAGATGTGGGCATGGTGGGACCGGATTAGATGTCAGTGGTTTTCCAACCTTAATGACTCTATGATTCTCTGATTCTATGAAGGATTCTATGATTGGATGAATAAGCCGATCCTGAAAAGCCCTTAGATGACTAATTGTCTCCCATGTAGACCCTCACTTAGTTCTAAAGGCTGTTTTAGTCTTTAAGACAAAGAATCTCATAACATCAGCACGGGAGCAAAGAGGAAGAGGCACTGGTGGGTCCTTGTGGTGGTGAGGGTGCTGCTGTCCATAATGGAGGTAGGGGAGTGAAGCAATGCTCTGATGGGACACGGTGCATCAGAGAAAGGTCCACAGCAGCCTGAGTGCTGCCAGACACCTGCAGGCATGGCGGCCAAGCCCAGGCCTACGTGGATTTGGACCTTCCCACAGAGAAATGCCAAACGTCCGTGCGTGGCGGGGCTTGGCTCCTGCTTGTAGGCAGCAATTGCATCCAGCCGGCTCTTAAATGCAGGTTAAAGGCTCTGATGAAATACAGAACACCTCGGAAAGACAAGCTAAATTTTTGCCGTTTTAAACTTTGCATGGCTGTGTGCCGGTGCAGCAAGCCAGGTTAATGAGCTGAGAGTTTAAATAGCAATTGAAGAAGTCGGTTATAAATATAGAGCGGTTTGCTTTTTGCCTTCCTGTTACTTTCCCGGGCTCCTGAAGGCCTTCCGTTGATGGAGAGCTTTTAATTTCCCATTTTGGCCCCCACCACAGGTGATAAACAAAGGTTTCCCATCGCTGTGACTCGGGTCAGTGCTGCAGCCCCGGCGTCAGTCCCGCTGCCTGTAATTACACACAAAAGGTTACCGGGATCCGCGGCTAATTTGCAGCCTCTGTTTAGCAGAATTTAATAGCAGGTATTACTGGTGCAGCAGTAATTAAGGACCTTTGTCAATAAGACGGAATAGATGGCCACACTTTGTTGTAATCAGTGGACTCTTGAGAACCCAGAGGAGTGAAAAGCAGTGAGAGGAGCAATCCATTTGGCGAATAACATGGCTGTCCTTTCACCCCCCCCTTCCGTGCTCCCTCCCCCCTCCTGAAACCAGCAATGGAATAATAATTCCCCAGGCAATGAAAGTACAGGAATAAAAGTACTTACCCTCCAGCCTGCGATTTTTTTATTTATTTTTTTATTTATTTTTTTTTTTTACTTTTTTTTTTATTTACTCTACTGTGCTTTTTATTTGCTTCGGGCTGCGTTTGATGAAGTATTGTTTAAACAGCGCCGAGCAAAATGGATGTAGGGAGATGGGAAATAGAAAGAGGAGGAATTTTAACCAGGTGGATATATGCATTTGCCTTTAAGGTGGATGGCGTTCGGTTTTATCAATTATTTCCTTTGGATTTTTTAAAAAAGAGAAAGAAATGACAAAAACAAGTGGCTCGGTGAAGAGGTGGAGAGAGTCATTTAGAGCTGTCTCTGCACAGAGGCGTTCAGCTGTAAATGGGTCGCAAACAACAAGCGAGAAGTGAACTTGGTGCAGCGCTGCAGCCCCCTCTGCTCCCCCCCCCCCCATCACTAATGTACCAATGAATGGCCTGGCACAGGGCTGAGGCAGCCAGACACACGGACACGTGCGCGGCGCTGGCGGCAGGGGGAGAGGCAGAGAGGCTGCTACGGCACAATTCAAAGAGTGCTTTAAGGTGTACACTCCTTTCAGTAATTGGTGAAGAAGCTGCATTTCACTCGCTGATTTCCTGCCTTTTTACAGGTTTTAACAAGCATGATGCTTTTAATAGTGGTTTGAGTACTGGCTCTTTATGAAGGCTCTCTTTTTTAAAGCAGCTTTAACTATACCCTTTCTGTCAGTAATGTCTGAAAAACTTCTACCTTTAATCATTCCTGGATCAGGCAGCAAACAAGCAGCTCCTTTTCCTTTTTCAATTACACTCTGGATATTCAGCACAGATATAAAAGGGGGGGGAGGGAGGGAAGAGAGAAGCATCTTGAGCCTATCATGTATTAAATGCAGTTTTTTTGCTGCTGCATTAAAATAACACTAAGGATCTGGCTTCGGCCAACAAAAGCCGGAGATGTGAAGTTAAAGCTGCAGTCCTCCTTTTTATCTGCTCCATTGTGACAAGGCGTTGTAGCACTCTTAAAACAGTGAGGCGTTTTCCATACTGGGTGGGCTGTGATACTTAGCTAACAGCTTTCTGATGCCGAGTCCCACAGCAAATCTTCTATGGCATCTAATGGACGGGCTCTGCTTGGTGCTATTTCTGGGAGGGACGGGTTGCATTTACTTTTTTAATTGTTTTGTTCTGCTAGTTCAAAAAGGGAGTGAGGTAACAGCAAGTTGGGAGCTGGAGGCTCACATCTTCATGAGGTTTCCTGTATGTGAAGATGATCATAATGCTCCTTAGGGGGCGTTTGCCCACAGAAACAAACAAAGGTGACTTTGTCGGGAAGCCTGGGCTTTAAATAAGAGGGAGAAGCCTGCTTGCATCCTTAAGCTGCCACAAGAATATCAGGAGCAGTTCATAATCTGAAGGAAACATGGGAACTATGCAGTAGAGCTTGGAATTGTGGGCAGTATTTTCGAGTCGATGGTACCGTGCTGTACTGTAGCTCGTGCTGCTGGGACCAACAAACCACGGTGCAATTGTGGTGTGCATTAGAGAAGGGAAATAAGGATGGATGCTGTCTTTTGATGGATGCAATTTACAGTGGTATTGCAATCTTTATTTTATTTATTTATTTTTGAAATAAGAAGTATGGCTTATTGCTGGAATGCGAGGAGAATCTCAGTATAAATCCCTCTAAGTAAAGTTTTTAGTGACAACTCTGGTGGCAACATAGCAAAGAATCATGTACAGAGTTTCTCTGTCAGATAGATGCAAGTTCAATCTGCAATGGGTAAAAATGAAGAGATAATGTCAGTGGAGAAGAACATTGCTTCAGGGTAATAGTCTCCTGCTGCTGTGCAAATGTCCAAGGCTAATCCAGGGCGCTTATTTTCTAAGCAGGAATCATTGATCCAAAAGGTGTTTGCCATTGCGTTGTGGTGCAGCCCTGCAGGTAATGTGCACAGATACAAGTTCTTGTGGTGACGTTATGGCTGATCAACTAAATTCTGCACTGCTAAGGTTCTAGTCTTTATGTGTTCTGGTACGATGGTTGAAATAACAAGGTTTATTTCTGGTCTTGAGTTGTTGCCAGTTAGAGATCATGGAATCTAGCTTTCCCATGTGAGTACAAAGGGCAGGATACAACCAGATGTACCCCAATCTGATCAGAGGGGTGAAGCAAACCTGATCTGTTCAGGACCATTCTATTGAAACTTTGTCAGTAAGAGCCAGAAGGCAAAAGATAAATATGAAGGTTTGAGGTTCAAAGGTTAGTTATTTTCCTTGAGGGAAAATGTATCTCCTGCAAGAGCAGTTGAAGGTTAGTGTTCAACAGGTCACACTCTTTAACCTTTCTTTGGCGCTATTTGGTCATTTGATATCCAAGCCACATCCCCATAAATACAAAGCTTGCTACCTACAGTCTCTGCAGATACAAACTTGTATGCTAGAAATGCATCAGAAAAAAAGAATAAAAGGTATTCGATGATGTTGCTTGGGAAAGGTTCATTTCAGGGTAAATTTCTTTGTGGTCTGTGTGTGAAGTCCCGATTTCAGTCCTCTTTCATTTCATTCTCTTCCCACCTCACTTGCACCTAGCAGTGGCTGCTGTGAGAGTCAAGAGGCCGTGGCTAAGTAGAGCTCCCACCAAACAGCAATCTCATTGTCTCGCCAGGTGTCCCCCCGCTCCTCCCCTGCACCACCCATTGCTGAAGTCCTGCTGATGCTGAAAGGTGCAGGCTTGACTCAATGCATGACATTCGTATTCCTCCACGTTGTCCTAATGTTACTGTTCTTTGCAGTGTAGGGCAAAAGAGAAAAGCAGCAAATGAAATGAGTATGAAAGCTCTACCCCATTGGAGTTACCAACTGCAGAGGAGGACCGTCTTCTGACTTTGCTTCTTCACGCTTCCACCTGAGGGTTGTGGTGCTGATAAAGGTGGCAGAAGTTGGGGATACCTTTTATAGGTGCAGGTGACAGTGGCAAGCTCTGCCTGAGAACGGCAGGAATGTGATCTTTACGCCCCGTGCTGCAGGTGGCAGCCGCTCTGCTGGCACTTTGGCTTTTACAGCAGAGTCTATCCGTGGTGAAATGGCCAGTCTTGCTCTCTTTTGCAGTGTGCTGGGGTCAGCTCTACCCCTTTCCCCACTGGCCCCCTCTGTGAATGGTTTTCTTCTTATCAATCCTGTGTTTTTAATATAAATAAAAATCTTGATCTCTGCCACTGGGAAACCGCATCCCATTTTTATTCCTAACAGAAAAATGGGAATAGGTTTCCTTTAACTAGTGGAAGGGTCTAGACTCTAAAAAGGTTTTTATTATTGTGTGCCCGGGGTCCTTGGTTTTAGACATTTATCTTCTGGCGAACCAGTAGGGAACAAGAAAGGCAGTATTTTGCAACTCCTAGACCCCCAGCTCTAAATAATGACTCAGAGCTGAAATTGAAGCAGGTGCATCATCTTCTTCATTGTGTCACTTTTAGCACAGACATTATACTTTATGGGCTTCAACTATCAAAATAGTTTGTGCAATGGACCCTAAAAATGGTGATGCATCAATCAATCAGTCAAGCTTTATTGCTTCAACTTTATTTACAGCTGGCTTATAAGCCATATTATAATACACAATAAGAAACACAACAGAATACAAATGCATTGTAACGCAGTACCATTTCTGTGTGTTTACTCTTGAAGCCTGTGGCTGCTCTCCAAGAAATACCCCAGCGAATGCACTGCACTGAGCCAAATGCATCCCTGGTGTAACCTCATTGATTCTGCCCTGCCAGACCAGCTCCAGGAGAGTAGATTCAGCCAGTCCCAATGGCTTGCACAGGCTCCTGGGGCCAGCCAGACTCTGACTGTGCTGGTAATAGGATGGGCCACAGTGTTTTAAGAGGAAGTGGGGTGGCTGACTGGACAGACAACAGTGTAGAGGGCTATTTTTTTCTGTAGGATTAGTTAAAGACCTTTAGCCATCAGCTGGATGTTTTTCTGCCTTTGGATTCCAAGTGCTGTGCAGAATTTAGGTGCTGGGGCAGAAGAGCATTGAAGCGCTCTAGGGTATGGTTATAATACATGCATGGAGGTAAAGCTGTTGTTACTGGGATTGCCAAAGGTTGCCTTGTCTCTTTCTGGATGATTGACGTCTTTGGGGTGGTGACATCTCATAGACTTTCCATAATCGTTGTATGGCATACATATATTAAGATATGATCTGTACCTTATATATGTCATATGTATGGTATATATGAGTTCTTTCATCAGCAGGGGCAGTTTTGAGTGGGACAGATACAACCATGCATAAACTGAAATATATGCCAATAAAAGGTAAGGTTTCCTTTATGGCAACATGACCAGCATCCAAGAGTATGAAGCTGATAGTGCCAGTGGACAAGTGGCCATCCATGTATTATTCCATGGTTATTGCATGAAAAGTTAACGGTATGGGCCTCAGGTTTCCACGTGAATAATCTGGTTTGAGATGGCAGTGGTTAGGGCAGGTGATCATGTCCGTGTTTCTGCCTGCATCAGATGCAAGAGCAAATACAGCATATATCCAGACTGCGTGCTTACTTCTATGGACACTTCTTAGGCAGTTCAGAATGGGCGACTTAGGAAAGGTGACTTAGCACAAACAAACAAACAAAAGATGGTGAGAGAGCGTAAGAAAAAAGGACTTGGCTATTGAACAGAAAATTATTTTGTATTACAAAATACTTGTGTTGTAACATTTGAAGTTTTGGATCCTTTCAAAAAGGACTCAAATTTTCACTGATGCTGCAATAAGATGTTTGTAAATGTGCAACTAACATCCATTTTGCAGAACAGATTGTTTTCTAATGCTTGTCCCTTCCCCAAATACTCGCGTTGTTCATATCAGCTCGTAGAGTTTATTATAGTATTTGTAGTGGAAATCTCTAATTTGATATTTCCCCAGTGAGTTTAATGAGCCTGAAAAGTGACATTTAGAGCTAGTTTCCTCTTTGTGCTTTGAAAAATGAAATACAAGTAGTTATCTGTTAAATGAGATAATTACATTGCTACTTTGCTAAAGGCACATATTAGTGATTTTTAGCTTGTTTCACTTAATTAAAGCTTTACAAAACGCAGAGTGCCAAACCACTAATAGACCTGTTGGAACAGTTACTGAGACCGTGAAATAAAACCAGTTGTTCTAAACAAGTCACAAAAAGAGACTGATGAAATGGCTGGCAGCTCCGACATATATTTAAGCTTCGGCTGCATTAGAGCAAATGGAATAACAGCAGCAAGTAACCAATAGTTTCAATTTTACTGATCTTTCTACAGTAATTATAAGGAACTTTTAATGTCTGTAATTAGACTGTTAGAGATAGGGTGACTTAGACCAGGGCTGCACTGTGAAAAATTGGATATTTACCATAATTGAAAATTAATCACTTTTCATTACCAGGAAGGGACGCGGTTATTATTTTGAATGGGCTGAGATGCATCATATTAATTATGGGCAAACAAATTCATGTATTTGAAGTTGGTAACTTTGATGACATTGGGTGAGACTGTGCCAAAAGTGTCTCTGCTACCGTAACAATTATGATTTGGTGGTTGTTTGACCAGTAATTGCAGTGCAGAAGTTTGTTTTGCTAAGGCTGAATTTTACCAGTTGTGCCCCCATTGAACCACTGTTGGGTTTTCTTTGGGTGGATCAACTGTCCGAACCAGCTGTAACCCCAAATACAGGTATGCAGCCATCCCAGCAGCCTCTGAGCAGATTTCAACAGTGAAGTAATGAATAGCCCACATTGCAGGGGCAGAAAATGGTGCAGGATCTCTGCATGGAAAGCTGACTGCTCAGTTTGATGGCCGTGGAGAGGCTGCGCCTTCCCCTGCTTGTGTAATGGGAACACACAGAGCAGCCACTCCTCACCCCCTCCAATACCAACCAGATCCCTGGAGCCTCAGTGAGTGTGGCCTCCCAGGCAGATGGGCCTCTGGGGAGGAGGAAAACATAGCTTGTGGAAGAGACTGGTTTGGGCATGGTGCTCCTCAGATGAAGCTGTTTGTTTTGTCCTGAGTGAGGATGTGAGTGCTGCAGGACAGTCTGCATGGAAGTCTGCAAATGGGGGGTGGTACCAGAAATAACATTACTGGACTAGCAGCAGTCTCAAGTGGAAATACATGCTAAAAAATAACCTTTTCCAGTGAAAATGGGGATTATGAGCATTTTTTTTTCTTCTTCTGTTTCAGTGGAAAAGGTCTCCTTTTTTCAGGCTAGATCTGCTCTTTTGTTATGTGTTGTCACTGACACCAGATTTATGACTTTAACCAGCAATGTGGCACCCTCAGCACCCTGTAATGCCTTTCTGTTTAAAAGGTGGCATTTTATGCTCCAAAGGTGATGTGAAAATGTCACCATCTTGCTCCACAATTCTTCTCCTTGTGCACCTGTCACTGATCCCAGCTGCCAAATGCAAGGGCAGCAGGCAGGCAAAGTCTGCTCCAAACATTATCCCGCACGTTGGCAATGGGCTCTTTCCCGGCTGTGGATTTCTTAGAAAACATCCAATCTTAGGAGCAGTAAATGAGCATAACAGTGAGGGAGACGTGTCCCTTCTTGGCTCTAATAGCTTTCTTCTGGCTGCAGCAGGAAAGGCAGAAATCAGAGCCCTGGCTGCTGCTGGGTTTCCATACACAGAGCCGCGCTGCTCAGGCTGCACACCTTTCCCTGCTGTCATTATGGCTGAGCAAGGATGTGGCTGCTCATGACTGGGTGATTGATGTCAAATGTAGTAGCAACATTAAATTTGTCTGATATGGACAAAGAAAAGCATTATTCACTGTAAAAATCTTGTCTCAAGTTCCCATCTAGCCGGTGCTGTTCCTAAATTACGTTTGTATGAATTTTAAAATGGTTTTTTAAATTTCTTGGCCCAGGATTGTTCCCAAGGTCACAAAATCGGAAAGCTGGGATCTGAGGCTGGTTAAGGCTGGTAGTGAAAAATGTGCCTGTAATACATCTTCATATTTGCAAATGTATTTTATTGCTGTCCGTATCCTGTGAGAAAAATCCAATGTTCTTAAAGACAAGCACTGCTCGTTATATAGACACTTATTAATGTTTATTAGAAACTCATCTCACTAACGTCCATGGCTTTATTGGAAGTTCCTTAAGTAGCAAATCCAATTTCCTTTCTTATGCTTGTGCTTACTTAATTAACATCAAAAATTGAATGAGGCAAAACAAAGTTTGATATTTATTTTAATAAGTTATATAAAGTTAGCGTAATCTCATTGAGCGCATTCTTCATTGCTCCAGCTGCATGCACCAAGTGCCTTTGCAGCTCCTTGCTTTATAGTTTTGCATCGTGCACGATGGACAGCCTAGCAGCTAATGAGACAACCAGTAAAAGAAAGGAATGCATTTTAAAGTCATGCATTATGGTGCATGTTCTGGGGATGCAGGACTGCATGTTGTGTGTTCGGCACGTAGCTGGAGGTGCGTTGGTATAGTAAAGGACTAGAACCTAGTCCAGAGAGGAGAGGTTTTGTGGAAAAACCTTCAACAAGCCATCAAGGTTCCACATCTCATAATGTTGTTAAGGGCTGAAAATAAGGACCTGCAGCACGCTTCTGGTAGGGGTGCTTTCAGAGCGTGCATCATCCTGCCTTGCAGTGAATTCAGCCCAATGATGCAGCAGTGTAAGGCTGCGCCCACTCTGGCAACTCGCTCTTTTCAATATACTTACCTGACCATGTGATGTCTGTTGACCTTAGAACAAGCGTTATCATATTGGAAAGTAATGATAAAAAAATACAGTACTACAGTAAAGCTATTATAAGCTGTAGTGTTTGTGCCATTACTGGGGAATATGGTATTGATTTCTTAATAAATTATGCCATAACCTACATTTTTGCCTCAGGTTAACATTTAACACCATAAGCAAAAGAAAGGTACAATATTACACAGATATCAGAACAAGATTTACCCAACCACAGAATTCAGCTTTAAAATCGAGAGCTGTGGGGCCTCACTCACCTTCACTTGTGGTCATCTCCTCTACCAAGGCCCTGGGGCAGGGGACAGTGACACTGGGTGTCCCCACAGCAGGGTGACCCTATGTGGGGTTGATGGCTCTGCTGTTCACTTTCTCTTCCAGATGGTGCAGCGTTCAATATTGAATTGTGACCATTCTTTGGCCATGAGATAACCTTGATCCAGTAGTGCTGAGGACCCACAAGGAACATCTCCAATGTAGTTTGATGGAAGTGAAAGAAAAAAGAAATCCAGCCTGGCACTGGTTGTGAGTTGCTGTTTTTATGTTCAAAGTGAAATGTTTTCTCTCTCTGTGTGTGTGTGTGTGTGTTTAGATGAGGGGTTCAATTATAGGTTGTTTTTCAAAGTTCTTGGTTTTGAAAGGAAGGTCACTTTGATCGATTTTCCTGTTCTATCTTTTTTCAAGGAAGGGGACTAAAATAGTTTAGAAAGTTCTGTGCTGTTCTTGTGGTGGCTAAAGGTAAACATCTGTGTAAACCTTGAGCTGGGTGACGTGTTCTGGTGGCAAAAGTGAATTAGAAAGAACAGCTCTATTTGCATGTATTAATGTTCAGCTCGGAGAGAGGAGGTAAGGAGAGGAAGACATCTTGGCTCTGGTAGGAATATTGCTCTCACTACTATGCTGTAACCTTTGTTCATCAGATGAACGTTTCAAAAGCTATTTTTGCCTCCCATTTTCCACCCAGTTGGCATCAAACAGCTGCTCTCTCCTTTGTAATTTGCAGGAGTCCTCGTGCTGAGCTGTGGTTTTCTAGGCAGTGTAATGTTTTCTCGGTGCTTCCGAGACTGATACATCATTGTTTGGATTCATGATGATGGAGTAAGTGGTTTCACACAAATACTTCTCCCTACATGCATGCACTTTTCCCTATATGTGACTTATAGGCAATTCAGGAGCACCTTTGTCAATTTTCTTAGCCCTTATCAATGCATAGATTTGCAGAAGAAAGCTCTGAAATGCAGATCTAGTTTGAATCTAGTCTAGTGTGAGTGTAGTCTCCATTGTCTGAGGAGGCCAGCATGCCTGTGGCCACACAACTTAGAGTCTGAGAAGTTAAAGTGGAAGACAGTAAGGCATCCATCTGAACTGACTGCATCTATGCATGTCATGGGCATATGCAGTAGGCCGAGCTTTGAGAAGCAGCTGAGTAAAGAGAAGGAATGAGTAATTCAGCAGGAGGTTACGTTTCCAAAAGGAAAGGAGCTGATTGGGCAGAATGGAAATGGATTCACCAGCACCAAAAATGAAATCTTCTTTCCTGTAGCTATTTTGCTAATGGGCTACTGACAGGAGAATTAACTCTCTAGGATAACGATTTCAGCTGAAAATCCCGTCTGCAGTCATGAGTACGTTTGTCTGTCTGAAACCTGCATTCATGTGCTATTTCTACGCACATGCCTAGAGAACAGAGTGGAAATTTTGCACCTTCTGTGTAGGAATAAACTCAGACTATTTTTAGATACTCACCAAAATATCTTCTAAGTAAAATAATTAGAGGTCCCTGTTAGTATTAAGCATTTCCTCTTCATGTTGTCAGTGCTGCCCTGGAAAGAGAAATGTACCTCGGCTTGGCTCAAGCTAAAATTCCCCCCTCTTTTGTACTCCTTAAATAGCAGATTGTCAGTTTAAGAGACTTGTTGCTGCTGATGACCATGATTCATGACCCATCTAAAAGAGCTGAGAAGTTCATGGCTGTTTTTTCATATCCTATTAACTGCATTGTACTCAGACCCCGGCTTCTAATTTTACATTCATTTAGAGACATTGTGGTGGCTGTTCCATCCTTCAAGACCAGTGGGGCCTGTCTTCATATTGCTCCCAGAGCTAGATCTGCCTTTGGTGGAGCTGCCCCTGATTTAGGCTTGTGGAAGAACATACCACGAGGCTGTTGGTTTTAATGAAGTCAAACTACTGCCGCCGACTTTCAGACTTTTCTCTTTAGTTTGAGGTATCTGATTGCTTCTGGACCTGTCTTACTTGGAAGAACCCGGCTGGAATATATGGGACATGATGGTCTAAAATTAAAAATCATGTTTGCAAATTCATATTAATTAAAATGAGACATCTGAAGCCAAACAAAAAAATCAATGAACTAGCTGGTTCTTCCTCAGTTAAGTAACATAATTTGTTCAATTTGTTTTATGTCTCTAAGTGAAGAACCTTTTACTCACTTTGATTCATGGGCGGAGGTTAGAAAATGGTACAGTAGAAAGGAAATTAACATTTAACCTGCCTGCCTGCATATCCTAGCTGATGTCTCAATGTGACTGCAGATGTGAGTAAATTCTCCCAATAAACCAGACAGAATATCTATAATATTCACATGGCTACTTGTGCCTTGAGGATATCTCAGGATCTTTTGTAGTCATTACAGACCAAATTAGGAACAATAATCTGAGCGGGATGTAATACCACTTGACATATATCTAGTTTGTCAGTTAGAACTTAAGGGGACGGATATTTAGCATCACTGCAGATTCATGGCTTTAAACCACGATAGTGTCTGCGAAAACAGCCAACCTGACAGACTACAACTTGTCTTCTGAAAACAGTTATCCGGGAAGAGGTGATGGCAGAGCAAAACCATGGCATAGCTCCGTAGGATCGTGCAGATTCAATATGCCATTGGCTTCTTTGTCTTTAGGCTAAGACCATGGGCCAACAGGCTTTGTGGAGCCTTGCGGACTGTGGACTCTTCTGTAGTAATCCCACTTTATGAACTGCCCATAAATAACTGGACGTGAGACCTTGCCTATATTCTTCCTTCCCCCAATAGAAATTGTTATAGCATGGCTGGCTGCGCATTCAAAAGACAATATGAAGAAACATACCTGCTGTGATCACACAGTATTTACTTTATGTAATGCGCTGGGCTTTCCATTGCCAAATGGCATTTCTTTGAGTTGACATCGTAAAAATATTTTCATGAATTGCTGACCAAATGAAAAAATGAAAGGAAATATTTTAAAACAAAAGTTCAGAACACACTTAAATTTCATTGAAGGTACTTCATGATGTTTGTCAGTCTTGCTGGACCTTCACGATGTCCTGGCAAACATGTATATGGCAAGCACAGTGAAGGTCAACCCAAGGCATCTGCGGAACTAAATGTTTGTTTAACAGAAAATCCCACCTCCTTTCTGTCTGGCTGCTGTTTGCCATCCCACCATAGAAACTCGGAGCTCTGAATTCCTTGCTCTCATTTGGAGAGTTTTATTTATTTATTTTTGGAAACCATCCACGTGGAGGCAATTGCAATACCACATCTACTGGATTTTGACGTCTGAGAGTGAATCAGACGAGAGAAGGAAGGAGACGACTGGTTATAAAAGAAGAAAGCTGGTGTTTACGCTTAGAGATGTGCACCTTGTGTAATCTGCTCTGATGGAAAAAAAAAAAAAGGCAGAAAAGACCTGTAACAGTTTAATGGGTGTTTTGATAAAATATTATTATTTTTTTTTTTCAATGTTTGCCAGAGCGAGGCAGTGTTTAATAGGCAGGATCATTATGGTCAGTGCAGAAAATCTTTTTGTATTCATGTTTCTGCCCCCTTCCAGGTAATAGTAGCCTAATCACACTGTATTAAAGATAGGCTCACAAAATCTTATTTCCTTGTAAATTCAAAACCTGACTGCCTAAGAAGATGGGGAGGACATAGGAGCCTGTTTTTGTTTTCCTGCAGAGTGCTTCTTATAATGGTTGCAAGATGATACACATATCTGCCACATCTACAAGCAGGGATGTTTCCTACCTATTAAAATTCACCATGAGCTGAATTTACCTGATTCTGTATAATTCCTTGGCTTTATTGCTAGGTTTCATGTGGTGTCAACTGTGTGCTTTTAGAGATATGGATCAGGAGCTTGCTCCTAGCTGCTATCAAAGGAACTTTGCATTATTCCGACAATACATGACAGCCTTAAAATGAGGACAACTGCCCCATTTAGGGACTTTCTGCATAGCTCTGGTGGAAAGGCTATGGCTTGTTGCCATCTGCAAGTCCTTTGGAAGGTAGATTTCTCCTAAGACCTGCTGTTTGAGCTCTTCAGGCGCTGGTTTCCTATTGATGCGAGTTGGTTGAGCTGGTATCATTTAAGCAGCAAATCTTTGCTAACATGTTTACGTTCTTTGAAATGTATTTGGGAACAACTGCATGAACTGGTCTGCTTGCAGATCTGCAGAATGGTAGCAAATAGGGTCAGAGAACAGGGAAAGCTGTCTCTTGATCTGCTAGCTGGAGTCTGGGAAGATTGGTTGCTGTAAGGTGTTTAGGTATCTTGTCTGGGTGCTGATGGCTGTAGGAAATAAAGCATTCAGAAGGGGACTATGGACTCCTTCTCTCCTCTTTTCCGAGCAGAGAGAACAGATTTTGTATCTTTTTATGTATGTTAGGGTAGTACTTGATATACTGGGTACAAATCCTAAACTACATTTATGGACAAAATATCTACTGAAATACTTGGAGGATGTGGAACGGGGAAAGCAAAAATAAGATAATGCTAAGATACAAAGCAGAGGCAGTGCCTTACTCTGTGCAAAGTCTTTTCTGTTTCAGCTGGAATTTAGTTTTGTTCCTTTGTACCTATTATTAGAACTAATTTTAAGACAGTAGCTTCCTATGTCCTTTTCAAAGAGACTGGAGTCTCCATATGTTGCAGACGGGTTAAAAAAAAAAGAACAAAAAAGAACCACAGAATACAAAAATATTGCATATGTGCCGTTAGATCCAGCTTTTCTGTTTGCACTTCATTTGATTATGAGTATTTTCAGCCATCTAACGCATTAATACTTCTCTGTGGGGAGGGGCAGGGTTCATAGCCTTTTCAAAGCAGCACTAATGAGTGCCTTTAACTTAATAAAATGATCATTTGCCAACTACTTACCATAATGTGAACTAGATGCTTTCAGTCCAGAGATTAAAAGGAGTTTTCTTTGCAAATGCACTGCAGTTACTTCATGAAAAGTCGTACGCAGATATATAGGATGTTCATTGGTTATTGTTTTTGAAATCTCAGGATCTCATAAAATAGGCTGGAAGGAGTTGCTAGAGTCTATATTGTTCCAATAATATATGGATTATCACTCTCTAAATACGCAATGACATAAAAGGCAATAATGCCTTTTATGGATCCCATGTGGCCTATTACACTAATGATCCATGAATAATGGGGTCACGAGATGAGTTTTGAACAGTGCCTTTCTTTGTTGGTTGTTTTTCTCATTTATTTACCCAGGAAAATTCAGTTTTAAGTATCTGCTTTTCAGCAAGGTCCTACCATTTACTGAGTTTTCATGTGGGTTAATGGATGCCAAAGAGGTCAAGTGACTTCCCAAAGGTTATACAATGAGTCACTGAATTTCTTGAGAATAAGATATGAGAACATCCTAGTTTTCTGTCTTCTGCTCTGACTGATGCTAAAGAAGAGGGATGTTGGGACTGGCGCGACCTCAGCTTTATCCCTGCCTGCTGCTTTGAGGAGGCATCAAAGCTGGGTGTTCACTGGAGAAATCTGAGACTCTCAAGGCAATATTTCCCATATTTCTCAATGAAACAACCTGAGGGAGCAAAAAAGTGCTGCAATGCAAACAGGCTGCTTTGATCCTTGCAACATAGACTGTCTCTTAAAAAAGCCCCAGCAAACACAGCACATGGAGCCCAAAAAAGCCCAATGCTAATCCAACACAACACGAGTGATTGTTTTGACTTAATTATGTTTTCCATCTTTAACTCTTGCTGCAGTGGTATCCCTGTTTCTCCAAGTGGAAAGCTTCTGCATTACTCTGTGCTGCTCTTGGGGACTTAGTCTCAGAATGCAGAGCCATCGGTACCTGTTTGCGTGGCATATCCATGTTTGCATCTGACATGGAAATTCAAGACCTGCCTGGACTCTATCCTGCTCCACTTACTGTAAGGAACCTACTTTTAGCAGGGGGGTGGGACTCAGTGTTCTCCAAATGTCCCTCTAACCCCTATGATTCTACTGATGTCTCTTCTGTGGAGGGTTCATATTCTGGGTACCCCCCTCTCCATCCTGTAAGCATTGTTGGAGATGACAAATACAACACTCTGACTCTGACTTTACGCTTGCTTATTGATTTGCTTCCAGGTGGAGAAGAGCTGCCATGCTGTGACGATCACCGTCCAGTTGAACTCCCCTGGACGAGTCTTACCAGGCTGTACCCATGCTTGCTAAGCTGCAGAAGTAGGGGGTAACTCTTGCTATTTGTCTATCTGCCCTAGTTTGGTGTGTGCACAGAGCTCTGTAGCTCCGAAGGGTTCATTATTATTATTACTACATGCTGAACATTATTTTGTGCATTTAACATACTGTAAAGCAATTATGAAATGTAAGGTACTGCGGAAATAGGAAAAGGTCTGCCTGGAATAATAATTTCATTTTGAAACTTTGTTGCTAAAAGACTTCAGGGTGAAATCGTAGTGCAACATATGAGCTTTTAATGAAATGACTCCCATTACTTCTAATATGAGATGAAAAAAACCTACATACCACATGTTAAAGTTTCATTTAATTAACAAATAATTTGTGTTCGGATAGAGTTGTCAAATTCTAGTTCATCAAACAGGATTCAGCAATGAACTGAAAATGTTTTAAGCACGGATGCTTCCATACTTACATGTCTCTAAGATGGAAACAGCATCAGTTCTTTCAGTGCAAATGCATCAGGTTGGGGCTGGTGCTCACAGGTGTAGACGTGTTGCAGAACGGCCAGGAGAAGCAGACAACTGATCTGACCGTATGTGATGTTGTTAAACTGGTATCGTATTGGATGTGGATGAAACAGACCTAGGCATAGGGGATGAGGTCAGAGAGCGTGTTTCAGTTACTTCAAATGAGAGGGAGGTCACAATTAATTAATGTTGCTTATGATTCCATCAGCTCTGTGTATGCTTTGTGACACACACACACACATATATACTGTGTGCATAATTTTCTTTGCCTTGGAATGAGCCAGTGCTGCTGCTCTGGCTGTAATAGCTGAGTGCCGGCAACCATCTTACTTAAAAACAGATTGAAGGCTCTCACCACTGGGGAGAAGTCACACAATGGCTTGCTGACAGCCCATTGCACATGCTGATCAAGGCACTGGCTTTAAAACAGTTTGGCTTATAATTATATCTTTACAGCTAACTGGGCTATCCAAATGATTTTCTTCTCTCCCCCCCTCCCCACGTCTACTGACCTGTGGCTAATGAGATTTGTGTTTCGATTAGTTGTAGAACATAAATTAACTAATCAATGAGAATGGATTCACATCCTTTCTTGTAAAAGAGCTCTGCTGCAGTGATCTGTATTTAATATTCAAATCAATTTCAAATTCTCAGGATGATTCCACTAATATGGCAGGCTGGGACTCGCTGCATCTGTATCCCCGCCACAGACTGTAAATGGGGGGTTCTTATGGAATCGCTCACTGACCTCCAAAGCCTTCTCTGGTCTCATTGATTTACTGTGTCACTTAATAGTGATGATGAGAAGCTTAGAGGCTGGCAATGGAGCTTGGAAAGTCGTGTGGGAGGGGATTTTCACTTTACTTTAAAGAGTGTGTAGACTGAGGAGTCAAAGGACTTGAAAAATGCTGTTTGTATTTGATATGAAGATTTAGGGCCAATTTTGTGTTCTAACTCAAATTCCCCCTATTGCAGAGATGAGGGTAAGAGGTGGCCATGGCCAAACCGCAGCGCAAGGTTCTCTCATTTGCTTTCAGGTGCGGAGAACTTTATCTTTTGCCTCGTTGCAGTTGTCTCATCTGTACAATTATCCAGCATCTTGGCAGAAAATGTGGAAATTTGTACAGTGTTCAAAGCATCTGTGGCCTTTATGGTACAAGTTCTGTTAGTACTGAAGCCACAGAAAATTAAATGTTCCCCAAAGAACTTCCAGATGTGTTTTATTCTAATAGGGTCATTATACAGTAAATTAAAAAGCAGGGTAAATGGAACTGTAAAATTTAAATTACTCTAAAACCACATCTCTTTGCTTTGAACATTCATTTGTGGGGTTGCATTTGCAATAAATGTGAATTAGGCAGCTGCAATAACTGTTAATCATATATTTATAAAATAGTAATGAGGAAATGAATAGCAGAGTAAGACAGCTGCACATTTCTCTAATAGTGTGTCAACTGTGAACATAATAAGATGTAGAAAATTGTTTGGTGCTATGCTGATAATGCAGCCGAATGTAAGAGATCACTTCAACCTCTTAACTTTACAGAAAATTATATATAAAATCCATAAAAAGCCGTAATAATACATTAGGCCTCTGAATTGCAGTCAATGTTTTTCTTTGCTTTGATTTTTCTGAAATGGGCCATACTTTTCCCAAAGTAATCTGCCAAAGATCACCGGGGCTTTTGTTTCAGGCTGCACTTTATTCACCATCTTGCAATTTCATTTAAAAGATGGTGCTTCTGAGAGCCCGAAGTGATCTAACTTCCCTCTGGCAGGGGCTGCAAGTCCCCTCCCTCTGCTTGTAGGCTTTCCAGCAGCTCCAAGTCCTGCTGCCTTATCCCCTGCATTCACAGCCCCATGCGAAGCAGAGCAGGAGGTGAAATCAAGACGTGATGTGCAAATAGATACGGCTTCAAACGCAGGAAAGGGTTGTCGTCGTGGTCCGAGGGCAGCTGGATGAGTTATGGTAAAATTATAAAGGGGTGAAGAGAATTGCAAGAATAAGGGACGTAACCCAAAGGCAGCGAACAAATGGGGATGTTTGGCAGCCCTGCTGCTCGCAGCCTGCCCTCGTGCCACGGGCTGCTCACTTGTGGTTCTAACCAGCCTTAATTGAATGTTGCAACTGGAATGGGGTGAAGAGGGGAATGAGAAAGCTAACAGGGAAAAAGATTAGGCGAGTGCGGTGCTGCAAACAGCTTATCGGGCAAGTGGGGAATAGGTGCTAAATGGGTAACGGGGAGGCTGCCGTGAGAAATGCCACTTATCAAAGCATTAGCACTTGGCAAGGAAAAGCAGGGCGAAGAAATGAGGGACCCAATCCCAGCACTGTGACAGACACCAGAGGGATTGAGAAGTGGCACAGCTGGCACAGGGTGTTGGAGCTGGGCTGCACTGCAGCACGCCCTGACCTGGCTGGCGGAGAGAGGATGAGTTTAGCGATGCTGTTTACTATGCAGAACGCATTTTCCTCTGTGATTTTGCTGCAAATATTTTGCCGTTTTCAATTTCGATTTGCATTTGGAATAACACGAGAAGCTCTTTTTCTGTGTTTTCTTTCTTATTTTTTTACTTATTTTTTCTTCTTTTTTTTTAATGCAATCATAATTTCTCACACGTGAAAAGACTCATAGCCATCTCCAGAGGACTGTGGAGGATGGGGGTCAGCTCTCCTCCGGCCAGGATGAGGACCCTGCCCCTATTTCTGCCTGGGGAAGGGCAAGGTGAGAGGTGGGCTGGTGGGGGGCAGGAGCTGACATGACCACGAGCTCTCTTAGTGCTTTTTGAAACCTTTGCAGCCACTCCATGGACCTAACCTTTAGCCTTCATCAAGCTGTTGCCTTAATGGACAGCATTTTTTTTTAGCACAAATCTCTTTGGCCATCTTAAAGACTAGAAAGATATTGCGCGGTGGCCAGAAGGAAGAACAGGCGTCCTCAGTGTAACCCTATCAAAGGAAATATTGTTCGTAAAGCATCCCTGTGTTATCCTGAGCTATCACAGGCAAAAAGAGATAGAAAGACAGATACAGATAGAGGCACACATACGTAGATGAATTTGTCCTGTATAATTCTAGCCTGCCACTTGCCAAAACAAAGCAATTGTTGTATTATTAAGTATAAATTAAAGGAAAGCAATGGAAAATGGCTTGTTTTCAAATCTTTTTTTTTTTTCCCTTTCCCTCTGAAACAGACGGTTCAATTTTCTATGAGAAGCAAAGTTCAAGCTCTCATTTCCCACTGTACATTTCTGTGTTAGTGCCTCACAAAATAGCAGTTCATTTCTGGAAATCCTATTACTGTCCACACTCAAGCAGCAACTTTAACACATACATTAGTTACCTGGCAGCTTCTTCCTACACAACTCCCACCTTGGAGAGTTAAAGCTTATAGTTTTAAAAGGAAAATTGAAATAGCCCAATTTTGAACAATGCACATTGGAGGGGAAAGAAAAAATGGAAGAAGAAAAAGAGCACATGCCACTGTCAGCTACAAGAACCCCATCTCGTCTTACATTGTGATCCCAACAGATGCAGAAAGCAGAGCTGTGCATTATCGTTGTCTTAGAGATGGTGATTTGGCGTGTGGACGCTCCACCAAAGGACTAATGCAATCAGAAAGTTAAAATATATGGGCTGGAAATACAAATTCATTAAACATACACAAAAAAAGTATGCTGCGGCGGATCTGTCATTTAAATTAGATTGTGACAATTATATGGATAGTCTGGTTGAGATGATATACGATTTGCTCACTTTATCTATGCTGTGATTTAATTTCTGCCAAAGATGCACTGAGTAAGGACCCCGTCATCCTCTCACCGGACCTGCACTGAACAGAGCCAGGCCCATCTCACATACTTTCCGTTAGCAGCTCAAAGGATTTAGGGGTATGTATATAAGTTTATATGTGTACCGACGTATTTTTGTTGCATAAGAATCCCTCTGGAGTTGTTGCAGATCTTTCCACTGACCTCAGCAGGGCTGGGCCTCCTGTCTCCTGCGGGATGCTCCTTATGTGCAGCAGCACGTTCCGCCAGTTGGCTTCCAAGCAGCCCCTGCAGCTTCCTCTGCACAGAACCAGGGCGATGTGACCCCCAGCACCATGGGATGGGTATCCTGCTGGGATATCTCCGCTGCCCGCCGCTTCTCAGCAGCAGTTCTTTGTGCTGCTAACAGGGCTGTGTGCACGGAGAGCATCAGGTAGTGCTGTTTGGGCAAACGGGTCTGTGCAGCATCTGGATGTTGATACAGGGGAAAAAAAAAATAAATCCCACCACGATTAATGGGGAAACGTGATTTGATAAGTTCCAACAAACGCAGTAAACGCCACTTCTTACAAATGAACGCCAGCGATCAATTTAATTTCTCAAGTAAAATGATTAAATTGCTGTTATTGTGGGATCATTATTTTATTGCTAAAACCTTTTAAAATGTTAATTATTGCGCCCCTTGAAAAGCTTTCATCTTGCCTGACTTTGCTCTGCCACAAAAAAATGTCTCTGGCTGTGACTTGGGATTGAATGAACGTCGGTGCTTTACCTTTTCTCTCTCCCCCTCTCTCTCTTTTGCTCTCTTTTTTTTTTTGACACCTGCAACTATTCTCCTTGGCTGTAATATTTATATGAATTTAACTTTAATTTTTCTCTGCTTTCATCTTCTGAATTAGTCAGTGTAAAGCACAGATCACTCCTTCTCTGCTGCTTTCCTGTTTATTTGCTTTAACAATAGATTCATTAACTAGATTTTGGTGCTCAAGCCATGCGGACACATCCATTTCAAAGGAGGCTTTAATGGCATTTCATATTTTTCTACATTAAGGAAGATTAAAGTATATTACAATACCCTTTACTGCTCTATTTTCTTCATTTTAGAAGTGGTCAGTTTTTAAATTTTTTTTCCCCTTTCTTTCATCTGCAGTGTTCAATAAATTGTCCAGGCCTTTCAGATGATAGTTCCAGCAAATTGAGTTCTATATTACAACTCTGAACCATTGTTTAGCCCATCATCAGTCAGATAAAGCACTCCTATTCACACAGGACATCAAAAGAACAAATATATGTTCAAAGTGCCTAAAAAGATTACTGTGACTTAGATATATCATTTCGTTAATTGTTAGTGATTATTCCACTAGTTTAGAGGTGGTGAATTTGCTGACTCTGGGCTCGTGCTTGTGATGTAATCAGAGTGGAATATATAGATACTCATGGCTGTAAATTATACCATTCAAAGAGGGTCATGTCTATCTTTTTTCTAATAGCTGGAGGTGGACTAATAGCAACGTTTTAATGAGAAGAAAGATGCAGAAGGACATCTTCATTTCACGTGAAGGGTTTGTGGCAAAGAGCTCCAGGGAATCTTGGCTGGGCTGAATGGGAGGTGATGGCCGTGGGTGTCGAGCCAAATTCAGACCCAGAGCAGCCAGACTGAGTTGGGCTGTACCTGGGAGGAATTTGCCCCTGTTGGAATGGAGGCTTTTTGCTGGGTGAGAATAGCTAAAGTTAATGCAGTTTTGATCCTACAGACTGAGCAAGCCAAAGTTCACACGGTGTCTCTGAGCAACCTCTCGCAAAGCAGTGGTGATGTGTCAGTGACTCTTCCACCACTATGGTATCTGAGTGCCATGCTGACCTAATGTGTTTGTCATTGGCTCCAGGTACAATGGGAGAGTTTTCAGACAGGGGAAGCAGAGGCACAAATTATGAGATGCTCCAGGGCACAGTGGGCTCTTGGTCAAAGGAGGTGGTGGAGTCCACATCCCTGAAGGTGTTCCAGAGCCATTGAGATGTGGCACTGAGGGACACGGACAGTGGGCATGGTGGGAGTGGGCTGGAGTTGAGTCTGATGATCTCAGAGGTCTTTTCCAACCTTAACGACTCTGTGTTTCAATAGAACAGGCATCTGCCTGGAAGTTTAAGGTCACAGAGAGAGGCTGAAGCAGAGAAGGGGAAAGGAAAGCACCTGTCTGAATTGCCAGCCTGCGGGCCCAGGCTCCCTCTGCAATCACTGCCACGTAAGTACCTCAATAAAACCTTGCATATTCACAGGATGTAAAGCGGGCACGCGTACATCTTTGCAAGATTCTGCTCTTCAAAAGTAATTTCAGAAATGTTGCCCATGCACAAACTTTAGCGAGAGGCATTGAATTGTCCGCAATTGCTTGCTGCAGTTCTTTTCTCGCGTACAATGTCTCTGCATTGGGTACAATGGGGAGGAAATGCTGAGGATGCCTGATGGCGTGTGAGGCTACTGCTGGAAGACAGATTTTACAACAGAACAATCGCAGGGTGTAGGTTTTAGGCAATAAGCAGGTAGCCTCGTTCTCTCGAAAGAAAAAAGAAAATAATGGAAAACTGTAACATTCATTTGGAGGCCTCAAAGGCATAAAAAACCCAATTCCAACTGTTATAGGTCCCTGCAGGAGTCTACAAAAGAACTAAGCTTTTTAAGTAAGAAAACTAGATTTTGGCCCAGAGGGCCCTGTCATTGCTGCTTAATAGATGAAACTCTTTTGATACAAATATGCTGTTTACTTCTCAGCTTCAACTTTCATAAAATATAACCTTTTTATGATTTACGACCCCAGAAAAAGTGCAGGATGGATTTTTAGCTCTGAATTGGTTGAATGTCAACAAGAAAAATATAGATAACATATAGAAATAGCGGGGTGTTAATGCCACACAAAATGATGAAATTATTTTTGTTTGGAAAAGTTAAGTTTCTTCTTAAAGTTCCTTGAGAGTGAAACTGAGGGAAGGGTTTGCTGGTGAAACATGGGAAGCTTTGCACATTGCTTCCTTTTGGCTTCAGGATGAGGTTGGTTGGCTTGGAAACTGGTGATGCTGTATCCATTTGTTCCTTTAGGAAGGGATGGACAACGCACTGGGGATGGTGATCCTCCTGGCATTGCCACAAATCAGAGCAAGCATTCTAGGTTTAGGTCTTTAATCATTTGCCCAAATCTTTGTATTTTTTTCTTCTTGGCAACCATATTCACTGAATCACAGAGTCATTAATGTTGGACATGACCACTAACATCAAGTCCAACCATTAACCCATCGTCTCCATACCCACCAAGTATTTTAATTAACCACATGCTACTCTGATATTAAAATGAAACAAAACAAATACTTGGTGTTGCGAAATCAAAGGTATGAGAGCTTTAAAGGCTGAGACCAAAAATAAAACAATAAATAAGTAAAAAAAAAAAAGAAGTAAAGATGAGGGAATAACCATCGCTGAGAAGATTGTTCATATGTTCATGTTTGCCATTTTCCACGCTGTCTTCTCTTTAGCATTAGTGATGTGCCTGTTTTTCAGGTGGCTTTTTTTTCATGTTGTTTGTGAAGTTGCTGGGAAAAAAAAAAAGAAAAGAAAAGAAAAAAGAAGTTGATTTTTCTGAATGCTTCGGGAAATAGCCTGATCCCAGACAAATTGCCCAGGAAGGCTCTGAAATGACTTAGCCTGCCACAGAGGCAAGGTTGTGAAAATTGAAAAGGTTTTCACTTTTGACTCTTCCAACTATTGCAGAAAGAGATATTTTCTGGTGTATGGTCTCTGAAAACTGTCACTGAGCAAATTAAAATAACAAAACTATCGGTCCGTGAGCATCTCAGGATGCTGCATCGGGAGTGTGTTGGGTGCTCAGGGATGGGGGCTGCAAGGAGGGCTCAGCAGCTACGGGGATGGTACAGGAAAGGTACACAAACAGTGGGGCTAGAAAGCACCTTACTGCATTGATCTGTATGCTCCTCTCCTATGTATTGCTGAAAAGAGAAAGGAAAGATTGAACGAATGGAAAAGTTGCGAGAAAGCATGGGAGAGGCAATGTTGCTGATGGAGCACTGATCCTTCCTGGAGCAGGGAGGCAGTAACTGCCCTCTGAACCTAGACCCTTATGACTGCTTGACTTTCCTGTAACTAGTTGAGGTAAGCAGTATCAACTGACTCTTCTAAAAAGTTCTCTCTCTTTCAGATGAACCTCACCTATGCACAGACAAGCCGAGCAGACAAGATTCTTGACACAAAGTGCAGAAAGCTTTGGATAAAACTAGCTCTTAAACGTTCAGTTTCATCAGGAATCATAGCATCATAGAATGGTTTTGAGTTGGAAGGAAGCTTTAAGATCGTCTAATTCCAACTCCCTGCTATAGGCAGGGACGCCTCCTTCTAGAGCAGGTTGCTCAAACCCCCTTCCAGCCTGATCTTGAACATCTCCAGGGTGAGGGCATCCACAACCTCACTGAGCAGCTGGTTCCAGTCTCTAATGCTCTTTTTGAACTTGTGACTGCAGCTGTTTTTCATAGATTGGCCTCTTCCTCAAGTGAATATATTAGAGAAAATAAATAGGTATACCTCACTGAAGAGATGTTGACTACAATGGATATATTTCTGCATATATCTGTATGTGAATGCTGTGTGCGACAGTTTAAATGGAACAGTCCATCTGATCTGCTCACCTGCCCTTGTTAAATGTACAGCCATATTCATGGGACATTACAGTCAGCAGCAATATGTATGAAATCAGATTGCATTCAACCTGGAAATGACCCACATTGTGAACTCTACAGGCAATATATTTTCATACATATCAGCCTTAGAGCTATGAAAACCAGAAGGAATTCAGCAGCAGGGTGGTTTATACCTGTACAAGCAGGGGAAGGAATGCAAGCTTGCCCCTTCTTCCCAGCCTTCCTTAGTCATCTCACTTCTGTGTCTTTTTCCCATGTTTTGAGGTGGTTTGGGGGACTTCTTTTTGAGAAGCAGTTTTTTAATGACATGTAGTTTTCTTGAAGTCATGCACATGTAAATACATTGGCTGACTACTGCAAGAATTTACCAATGGATCGGAGTCAGGATCAGGTGATGTTCCCAGTATGAACTCAGTTTATCCAGAAGTTACTGGCAGAGGGCAGGACGTAAATGCTGTTCATATCCTGTAGCCTGGAATCAGACTGAGTTAGGGTTTCCTTCCCATCCTGATCTCAGGTAACAGCCTCACTTTGTAGGTTTGGCAATTGGAGGATGAATTTGAATGGAGGAGTGGCAGGAAAGGTTACCACCTCTCATGCCATAAGGAATTCATGCATAACTATTTCAGTCATTCAAATTATTCCAATTATTTTAAATCTTTCATTTGTTTCAAATCCTCCCCAGAGTGTTTCCATCATCACAACAGCCAACTGCTTTGCTGCGTGCTGAGATTTATGCCAGAAAGATGTTTCACTTTTCCATCAGCCACTTTCTTTATTTGCTCTTTTATAGCAATTTTTCCCCCCCAATTATTCCAAGGTTTCTTTTGATGGGGAAAAAATCTCTGCTTCATAAGACCACAGCTAAAACCTTCCATCCAGACGCTGGATGCCAAATGGTAAATCTGGTGGAGTGATCCATCAGCACTAGGAGCAATCATTTTACTTGGAGGACTCATTTAGCTGCAGGCAGTGTGGTTATATCCTGCTTGATAGCCTTTGGGTAAAGTGAATTTACTTTACTTGCCTACTTTGAAGACTAGAAATATGGTACTGTTTCACTCTCAGGTAGAAAAGCAAAGAACTGTTCAGATATTCTCTTGAAGCTGTCCTGAAAAGTGGTTCGTAATGACAGAATCATAAAGGTCATGTGCTATTTTCTTTTGATAAATCTGGCAGTGGAAACATTATGGGTTTTCCTGGTCTTTATCCTCCCTTTCACTGTGATGAAGGTGTCAGATTCTCTTTGGCTCCTGTGAGATTATTAAGGTTGGAAATTAAGAGCAGATCAGAGATGAGTTCTGCTGTACCTCCAGATGTTGCAATTCCAATGGGCCCTGTGCTGGGAATAATAACTGACAGGACTGTAGATTTGTTCATTGCTCACAGAAGATTCTCACAGTCCATTGGAAAGGGTTTCTTATGCTGCAGGATGGCAAACCTTGTAGCATCGAATCCCTGTAACCTGTGAAATCCCATAATCTGTTCCCACAGAGGCACTGGAAAAGCCATTGGAAGCAAATCTGAAATGAAGTCAAAAGAAAAGACATTCAGTGATGAGTAACCATTTCATCTCACGTCTGTAGACCATATGCTATTCTGCAGCCATTTGGTGTGGGTCTCTTTGAACGTAAAAGGAGGACTGTATATAGAAAATATGTACAGGAACCAAAAGCCCAACCTTAGGCACCAGATGTAGTTCAGCTAAGTCTGCCTGAACTGCTGTCTGGGCTCAGCAACTGGAGGAAGCTGTATGCTGACATGGCTACATGGCTTTGGATCAACTCAAGGGGTAAGCAGTGGAGACCATTTCTGTTTGCTCTTAGACTACTTATTTGCCTTGAAAAAGGAAAAGAAGATGAGCCAACGGCTCGGAAAATACCATTCTTAAAATCTGTCAGAAGTCCACGCAAAACAAATTGAGCTCCTTGTTGGGAAATAATGCCTCTTTTTTTTCCCCTCAGCTTAGAGCTGTATTTTTTAATAACAAGAGCTGGCGTGTGCAAAGGGTGGGGTTTGAATTTCATGTGTGGTAATGATTCCTCAGTAACTCCCAGGTTCTGTACTTCAACACTTCGCTCAGAGCCATTTCTTGCAGTGTAGCATCATGTGCTCCCAGGAGGAACTGGAAGGAAAGGCTGGTGTGGTGTGGAGGAGAACCCTGGAGAATTGGCTGTTCTGCAAGAGCTGCTCGGGATTAGTTCTCCAGACAGACAATTTCTAAATCTGGTTTGCCCTGAGTGTTGAGACAACATTTGTGGCTGGTTGTGTAGATGTGAATGAGTGTGAGTAAATGGCTCTTGGCAGGCAGACAGGCACAGTTGTTTATCCCAGACACAAACCTGGCCAGCAGCTAGGTTGCTTCATATGGCCACGACTGCAAGGCCTGCCAGATTTGTAATCTTATTGGTCAGAAACGGAACTGGAGCATTAATTAAAGGTAGTAACTGTGAATGATCCTATAAAATACAGCATGTGTTTGCATTTCAAGGACCATACTTTTTCCTTTGTTTAAATTCATGGCCTGGTTACAAGTCAATTTGGCTCGATATCCAGTTGATTCGACTCCTGTGATCCAAGTCGGCATCCCTGTTATTCATATTCATGGACCTGGTTGATGACAAAAAACTAAATTAATCTGGAATCAAGTAAGGGTGCAAAGAGTTGAACGTTTTGTTTTTAGAGCAGGTGATCTATCTTTGAATCTAGTTCTTGTTTTCCCTGTTTCTCTCTGATCCAACTGTATCATGTTCATGTTGTTGACACGCTTATGTTGTCTGATGCTCTGCTGCTTTGTTTAAGAAATTATTCGTGTCTGAGGGTGCATAATTCTGTAAAAGATACATTTCTTGACTCAGTGGTATGGTATCTATAATCTGCATTGCTCTCTGTAAATAAGACTTCAGTGATATAAGGAAAGAACCTAAATTATTGGTAAAAATGATGTGTTATGGTCATTTCCAAAGGAGTCACACTTATTTAATACCAACAGCAAATTCAGTCTTTTTTTTCATGACTGCTTTTGAGCCAAAGCAAACAAATCCCAAGATATTTATTAATGGAGCAAATCCAGATGAGCTGCACAATCTATCTGTGGGTTTTGCTTGGTCTGGCTTTATGTTCTTGGTGATTGGCTACATCACCAGGTCTCAGGACAGCTTTTGGTGATGCTGTAGATACTGCTTGTCATCTACAGTTTGGAGATACTGAAATCAGTGTCACTGTCAGATTGGCGATGCAGCCAAAGGTGTATCTAGGTGTATCTTAAATACTTCCCTACGTTTGTAATAATTAAATTATCCTTTAGCATGAAATCACTGTTAAGGCTTTTCTTTTTTCCTCTCTGAAATTCATATTGCCTGGTGTCACTAACTGACATTCTAACAAAGAGCATGGATGGTGCAGCTCCACTCCAAAGCTGTAAGTGCCAGCACATCCTGCTTATCCTGGCTAATGGAGTAAAAAGCAAGTTTTGCCGCAGCAATGACTGTTTAAGCCTCACCGGTTTGTCTGTAGCTCCAGTTCAGCGCATGGGGCTTTAGTAAATCAGATTAAATAGTCAGTGGCTTACAGATTTCTCCCTTTTCTTTACAGCAATATCCTGGAAGCATTCAATTTATTTAAGACATTTCTGAAGCTCCCTTATAGAACAGCTGACAAAGCTACTGTTGCCAATAAGACAAATACCTTACCCTGAACGCGTCCAGTTCTTTTCTACCCCCGTTGCTTCCTGTTGGATGACACCTACAGTCATTTGCAAACAGGACTAACAGACATCCTGCATGTGTTTACTCTTCCTCACAAGCATCTGCAGCTAGAGGTTGAGTTACTTCAGCTCAGACAGCGTAATTGTTCTGCCTGCATGGAAGTGCTGCAGTGTGAACCAGAATCTGGGCCTTGAAGTAGAAACAATATATATATAAAGGAAATGCTGAGAAGAGTAATAAAGAGCAATCTTCCTCTGAGTAAATAAAAATTACAAAAGGAAACAATAATCAATATATTTTGCAGTTCAAGAGTTCAGCACATGCTGTTGCAGTACAGTACAATGGATAGGCGGCATCCATGGATTATGAATTCCCACGTTTATGTGGGAACAGAAGTAAATAACTGAAACAAGAGTCATGTTGCAAGAATGTAAAACCAAGCTGGACTTAATGGTGTGCTATATTTAAAAGAGTGATGTGGTCCAAGGAGTATTCACTTTATCTTTTCCTTCAAGCCTGGCTGCTTGCAACCTGCCAGGACCAGCTAATTCAAAAGAAACCATTTTTCTCTATTTCAATCACCAATGAAATGCAATATACATTGCACTTTGTTGCCCTGAATTGTGGAGCCTGACATTACTGAACAGCAAAGCCAGGCAGGGCAGGGCATTACAGATGTCATTATACAGAGCTTCTCTTCCAGTTGGACAGCCATTGCTTGGATCAGGTATAGCAGAACAGTTGAGGACTACAGTGATGCTGTGTACTCTTCCAGTTCTTTGTGAGGTGGGAGCAGCTGGCTGAAAGCTTCATGCCATGATATAAAGTCTCAGAGCTTTGTGAATCAGATGCAGAAGTACTGTCAGAAACTTGTTCTTAGACAACCTATCCAAAGGGAGATTTTGTGTATGCTTCACCACCTCTCCTCTTCCAACTTTCTCTCTCCCTTCTTTCCCTGCAGTCTTCCACGAGGTACTGATCTCCAGCACTGGTTCTTTCATTGTTCCATTGGTATGAGGAACAGAGGAATCAACGAGGAATCTTCCAAGTGAGAAGAAACTTTCTGAGGGCTTGAAGTGGTACAAGTGGCTTCTGATCTCAGAGTTACAGAATCATTCAGGTTGGAAAAGCATTCTAAGATCCCCAACCCCAGCCCACCCCCACCTTCCCCACTGCCCACATCCCTCAGTGCTGTGCCTCCACGGTGCTGGAAGACTCCAGGAATGGGGGATTCCATCACCTCCTTGGGGAGAGCCAGCATCTCACCACTCATTCAGAGAAGTTTTTCCTAATATCCAACCTGAGGTGCTTGAAAGGATTTTGGTCAGGCCAAGTGCAAATTGTCTACTCATGCCCAAGAGGAAGCTAGGTGGATTTGTCCTAGATGCCATATAGGTGGAAAGGGAAGTGAGTGGTGGGCTGCCCTGCTACTTCACTACCATCAACCATATTTTGATCTGGAGAGGCTGGTGGCTAAACCTGGCTTTTGCACAACTGAAGATCTTGTTAGCACAGGGCTGCAAGCAGCTTTTGAGAGAAGGAGATGGAATCCTGGCTTGGCTAAAACGTTCCTGTTGCTTGGTTCCATTTTGTTCTAGCTGATGACCTTGTTCCAAATTGGGTTGTCTCATGCATAACGTGGATTTTGATTTGATGATGCATGGCCCATTTTCCAGGTTAGCACGTGTTTTATCCAATAAAGACTATATCTTCACACACATTAAGGGTTTAGGCTTGTACATCTTGTCGATGCGATAATGCAATCCTGGAAATTATATATGAAAAAAAAAAAAAGAAAGAAATCCTGACATAGATGTACTTTCTAAAACCTATATTAAAAAAGCTGTAATTTAGAAAAATAGTTCTTGCAGTGTCACTAAAGAATGAACAATTTGGAATAAAAAACACAAAAAGGATAAATTTTGAGTGCTTGGCATTGTCAGACAAATACCATTCCTATAATCTTCATCAAAATCAATCTTATACAGATAGTAACAGTTGTGCCCTTGTTCTAATATAGTAGAGCCATTTTGTTAATTTCCCTGTATTTTGCGAAGTGCATGGAAAATACATTTTATGAGCAGGTGCTCTCTTACTTTATATAGGAAGTATTAAATTTGATACCACTTTCCTTTAATAAGACCAGATAATGGCACAAAATCTGAATCTATTATCACGAGGAAGAAAGTAACAAGGACAGAAAATGAAACAAATGTAATTTTTTCTTATTACAACGTTCACATTTCAAACTTGTGGAGTGTCTGTGCTTTACTTTGTAATAACTACCGTGACTGCATAATGCTAGGATAGATATTGTTTAAAAAAATCACCGATAGCCTATTCAGGGCTGGGTCTTTGTGTGCTCATGGTAGCCTGTCTCTTTAAGTACGTTGAGTTGAACAACTACCCAGCAGGTGAAAAAACGTTCTGCTACTAGCATAGTGCAATACTTCATTAAATGGTTACCAAATAATCCTATGGAGTGGTGAGAAAGGAATGCATTTCTACCTGCTAGCAGATATCTTTCCAAAGTGCAAGGTGTTGGTATTGTGTGGGCAGAGGATGATGTCTCCAATGAAACTACTTGCATTTTCCCTGGTTTGCCCCTCTTCCTCAGCGGCTGTAATATGCTATTGAAAGCAGCCAGCAGAACTAACACGAACAGCATAGTAAACATGCAGGCAATGATTTTTTTTCCCAGTGCATACAGTATCAGCCATTAGCCTGCAAGCAATGATGTTGCATTCGTATTTAGGGTAATTTTCACACTAATATGGCATATAGAAGCCAGATCCCTCACCAGACCAAAAGTGGTTTAATGGCCGAGTTTATGCAAGGGGAAGGGCTGTGACGCTGATCAGCAGATTTTGTGGTCAAAGTGACACAGATTTGTATTTTATAATTTTAATGGGAAAATAACGAGGCACCTTCGTCTGTTGAAGTGGGTGAAAGTTATGTGAAATTTAAAACAAAAAGAAAAGTGCGTCGTGGTTTGTCTGGAACGTTTTCAGCTATATACCAAGAATTTCTGCCCCACAGATGCATGACGTTCTTTGTTAAGTTCTTTCATTTCATATTCCTAAGAAGAAATCAATAAATATCTTAATGATAATGATAAAAGGCATAATTGGCCCCTGGGACTTCTGTCGTAGAGCTTACAGAGCCCTCTATAGAGTCCCTCTGGGCTCACTCTTTATTTCTCAGTGCAGTGAATTGTGCCCCTGTTTGCCAACACAAAATCTGCTGGATGGCCCACAGGTTTGGTTGAGAGCCAAACAAACCCTTCGCAGCAATACAGCTCTGTGGAAAGCAAGTCCTGGTGGTTTTACCCCACTACCCATTGCTGGACCTTCCAGATCAGACCTGAAGGCACCCAAATACAGCCCCTGGCTACAGCAAAAATGTTCCCCTTCCTCTGCCCACCTTTTCATTGGCACAGGCACTGACATCCAATCTCCTCAGGACCACAAAGGAAAGTTGGCTGCCCTGAAGCTGTAGGAACCTCAGCCCTCAGACATCCAAGCATTCAAAACTGCCATCTTTCTATAACCAGAAATCAATTAAGAAACGTGGGAAACAAAAAATTGTGCCCGTGCTGAGAAATTCATAAATAAAATTTTACCCATTAGGAAATTTGGTCTGAGTTATTACCTCTCAAAAAACCAGCATTCATAATGGGAATTCTGACAGAGCCCTAACTACAGCTGTGAGAGTGGCACAGCTATAATTAACGCTGCCTTCAGACGCCTTCCATTAATATTTTAAGGACTTTTAATTAAAATAATTGTATTAGTTTATGAAAAATACTCTCTGCTTCAAGTTGTTTAATACAGAAAGTACTCCAAATGCTGCCCATTCTTTTTCTTTTTTTCTTTTTTCTTTATTTATTATTATTATTATTTTCCAGGCTCCTTTTGCCTCCTAATCCCCACCTGCTCGACAGGCTCTTCCTTCCCTCCATTTTCAGTTGTTCCCCACAGTTCCTCCCCTGACCCTCGGACTCAGAACCCTGGCCATGAGCAGCTCTCTCTCCTCCACTTCTTTGGCCATGTTCCCTGGCTCACGTGCCCTGTCAAAGAATTAGATTGGCAAATAACAGGCACACAAATACATTGTTTGTGTTTTAAATATTTCCTGGCTATTTCTTACCTGTCAGTGTATGAAAGCCATTATTTTCAGCTTGATACATGTCATTTTTACTAATTCAAACAGAACTCAGAATATTCCTTCAATATTTCACTCATAACCAAGGCCTTCAGGAACAGCAATTGATCATCTTCAAACAAAGAGAAGCTGTGAGAAGTGATATTTTGTTTTGGAAGAATAGGTTGGTGCAGCCAGAGTCTTCAGAAACTCTGTATTTGACTTTTCAGTATATCACTAAAGCGGCACTGAAATAACATTGCACTCCTGGCATGTAGGTGGGCAAGTGAAATGGTCACAGGCATGTAATAAATGGCACCGGTATATAATACATCTATTTCTCATATACCCACAAACCGTACCTTTTCTCACGGAGATAATACTTCAGTGTATGATAATTTATTGAGAGACGGCACTTCTGCTACAGAGAACGATTTGTACACAAGGAAAAGCCCGGCGTGAATAATTCAACCGACCGCTACGCACTGATATAAAGCAGAATCTGCCATCCAAAACAAATGAGACCCCAAACAGATGCTTCCATTGACTTATACTTGAATTCATTTCATCTTTATTTTATTTCAACTCTGCCTTAATTTTTATTTTTTATTTTTATATTATTTTTTGTAGTCCTCTGTCCGGCGTGTGACACGGGTAACTTCTGAGCAGGCTCATCATTTGAATAATCAGCCATTTAGTGACATGCCTAGTCCTGTTTAATGACTGAATCTGTAAAAGTATGACCTCAAGCACTGGTTAACTTTAAAATAGCTGTGCCCACTGCATGACATAGCCAACAGGAAGCCATTAGAGCTCCAGCAATTACCATTTACATCCATCGACGAAGTCCCTATTTTATTTTAATCTGCTTAAGTACATTTTCTGCACGAGGTTAAAATATAAATCCCTTCTCCTGAACAAGACTGGTTTTCTGGCTGACTTGAGAGCACAATTTACAACTGATTTAATTTGTTCTTCACAAACATTCCTAATGACATTACCCTGGTGCATATACTGACTGCCTCCTCTTATTCCATTAACTCCCAAATCGGGTTTAAAGACCATATTGATGCTAGATGTTATTATGGGTGATTATCAAAACAACAGACAATGGGGCAAAGTGTTTACTAACTGGTTTATATATAATTTCTGTAATAACTACAACAGATGGTAATGCTACAAACAATAAATCAAGCTTTTCACTGCTGAAATAAATTGGCAGCCTGCAGTACAGAAATGCTGTATGTAACTATATACAGATGCTTCAGTCATCAACTGTATTGTTCATCTTATTAGAAAATGGGTCTGTTACTGCTATTACAGGAAATCTTTCCATTTGCAATTACAAATGTATATTTTCAATTAAAATTGTTTTTAACTGCCAAACTGGTTTAAGTATACTTTAACCTTTAACTACAAATAGAGTTATCACGTACTGCCAAACCCGTTTGAGGCATTTGTTTGTGTCTGTGGAAGTTCCTCCTTAAATTGGGTTTTCACTCCATAAATATAACTCTGCCCTTCAAGAATCCTTTGGCCAAAAGGCATCTGCAGTAACCTTAGGAAGTTAATTCAATCGTAGCTGTATAAAAGGATGTTTTATCCAACAATGCTTAAAACAGTATGAAACCTGCAATTAATTCCATTCACTTTTGTTTGTAGTAATTTATCAAAACACATGTCCCAATACAGTGCCTTCTGTCCAGGCCTTTCATGGGAATCAATACTCATGTCACCATTATCACCGTCTCCACCATCTCCTGGTGTCTGTGAGCTACTGGGCCATCCATTGGCGATCCTGGGAGGAGGAACATCCCTCAGCTGCTCTTCCATTGACTTTGGGATGGAAGCATTTCTCCCCAGGTTGGGAGCAAACAATACTGAGTTTTGGGGAAGCTGCAGCAGTCTGTTATGAACTGCAGGGATGTTTGTCCATTTAGAAGAGCAGAAAAGAGAATTTTATTACATTTCCTTCCCTTTTTTATGGCTCCTTTGAACTGTTAACCCACATTAAGTTGAGGCCATGTGTATGGGAACTGTTGAGTCATGGCCTGAGCCACTGATTGAGCACCTGGGGAAAGGACCCAATCAGCCCTGGGAACACAGGTGAAGGCAATTCAGGTGTGGGACCAGAAGGCGTGGAGCCTGGCTGCACCTCTCTTAGACCCCATTTAAGGGCTGACTGCCACTGGGAATGGTTCTCTGGTTGGTGGTCCCTCCCTTGTGGAGTCTTTCCTGCAAGCCTAGATCTTCAGAGGCAGGTGAGCACCTTTACTTTTCCTTTGAAATACCATCCTATCTGTGCTGGTCCATTTGCTGTTGCACTCTTGTATCACCTTTCTACCGTGTTTCCAACTGCAACACCATGAAAGGAAGATGAAAATGGGAAGCACACAGTGCTTTCACAGGCAAGTTTGCAAGTGTAGTCTTTCAAAGTGACTGAGGCCTACGCCCTATGCATTCTTAATTTATACTAGGTTTTGGCAGCATCCACTGTTGAGAGGCTGATCTTAGTCTTCTGAGTACCTGCATGTGTCTTGTGGAGTTTACTTCCCTATGCCAATTCTGACTTTGATCACAGTGTGTCCTTGTGTAATGGTAACCAAGCATCCTCTTTGCATAGGTATTTGAAGCTCTCAGTACTCCAAGTAATCCTTTAAGAAAATGGGCTTTGAGCATTGTAGAAATATGATACATCTCTAAGAAATGTGTGGTCTTGTGAGGAGCAAAGGTGAAAACAAACCAAAAGCTGAGAATGAGATATTTTGGAGAGAGGATCAAAATGAAACATTTTTTTTATCAGTGGTTTTTTTTTTTTTTTTTTTTTTTTTTTTTTTTTAATACAAAATAGTCAATGTTCAAAACCATGATAGTGTTTGTTTTCAAGTAGCCTGGAAAAGCCCAAACCTTGTGTTGCACATTTGTGCTTAGATAGGAGAGATGGAAATGCCTTTGATAGCTTCACCTTTTAAGACTACTTCAGTAATGTCCCATGCTCTTGTCCTTGGGACAGAGTCAATGTGGTGGCCACCACTGGAGTGACATCCTCCATTGGATGGATGCACCCAGCACTCCTCTTCTGCAAATCCAATGCATGTACACACAGCACCGCACACATGCAACTGACATTACTATATACCTCAGATATGATTTATAAAGATTAAAAAATACGTTCATAGCATTATAAAGAAATTTAATTACAGTCCTGCAAAGGTGCAATCTGATTATTTGTTAATTGCCTTTCCATATTTCTCAGGGCCTTACAAAGCAGCAGGGATACTAAAGAGCAAACAGTGCTTTAAGGCCACGGTAGAATGTGACAACAGTGATAGATATGCTAATTTCTTCATTCACTCCACTTCACTTCTTTTATTCTTTCCAATTAAAGCAAATGCTACTGAAACTGTAATTAAGCTAGTGCCTCAGTCCTGATTGCCTGCTGTTTTAATGAAACCCTATTGATTTTTCTTTTATTTCTAATGGCCACACATCGTGTTCAATGGTCAAACACATGGATGTTTCAATGCGCAGCCAAACTCAGGTTTTGTTCTCTAAAAGGGTGGTCTTATCAGAAAGAATATCAAAAGAGCCTATTTGTGTGGGGTCTCAATAGTTTTTCCTCTGTCTGCCTGAAGAGATGCACTTTGAGGAAATATATTACCATTAAAAAGAGATGAGATACATTCGGTGGAGAATAAAAATTGCCATCAGTCTCCTGCAGTTGCTGTGAGTTGCGTGTGGATGTAGTTCACTCATGAGTCTCAGTATTGCTCTTAAGTTTTAATTGTTTCATTTAGAAGCAAACAATCAAATAAGCAGAACTGTTCAGAAGAGAGCTTTAACGGGGTATCCCTTTTTGGTGACTTCATATGCATAATTTGATAATAATATGAATAATAATTCATATGCATTGTGTTCAAGAAACATTTTGATGTTGTGTTGAGGGATATGATTTAGCTGAGAAGTATTGGTCATGGTTGGACTGGATGATCTTTTAGGTCTTTTCCAACCTTGATAATTCTGTGATTCTGTGATAATTTTGATCCAGCATGCACTAATCAGTTTGTTGGTACCCTCACTACTAACAAATGTGCCTGACCTCATAACACATAGCAGCAGAAACTGTGTGCACCAGACACAGCTACCAGGATACTGTAGATACTGGGTGACGAAGCATGAATCTTACTGACTCCATTCCCATTTTGCTTGAGGAAAAATTATGTTAATAAGGCATCGTGGTTTTCTACCATTCCTCACCTAAAGACATTTCTCTTATGACTTCTGTGGAAGGTAAACTTTAATTGCATTCAAGGCACACAAAGTCAGCAGCTGGTTCAGCCAGTGCTGAAACCATTCATGAGCTGTAGCCCTGATTGAGCCCGTGTGTTCCAAAATGCTGGGCTCAAGTGGGGCTTATGGTTTCTCTGCTCGTGCTGTAGGTGTTCAATGGACTGGGGATGTCTGTCTTGGTTCTGAACAAGGACAGAGGCCCATGCTAGAATCTATCATTGAGATCTTCATTGGGAAATTGTAAATCACTGTAGAAGTGTTAACAAAAGAAGTGGCAAATTCTATACTAGTGTGAGTTGCTTTTTTAAAACAAAACAAAAACACCCCGCCACTCAACAGACAAAAATCTACACTGTCTATAAATCAGAATATGATTCCTTGGATGAAACATATTAAGGATGAAACCAACACTTAGGGTCAAGAAACAGAGGCAAGGCTCCTTTCTCGGGGCTTACTCACTGCACAAGCTATCTGTGTTCCCCTGAGTTGACAGCAGGAGGTCCTATTTCCAAGGTGTATGCACATCACCATGGGATTCTTATCAAGCTGACCTGATGGTGCTGTTACAGTAGCCCAACCAGGGATCAGCACCAAAATCAGCAGGATGAGATGGAGCAGTGCAAGAGGAGGTTTTGGTCATGAATGTGGTGGTCAATGAAATGCAGGCAGCACAACTAACCCCACTTCAGTGTCTCTGGTGGGGTCACACTTCCTGCACAGAGGGCAGCCTGAGTTGAGGCAAACCATCCTCACCAATTTGCCAGTTGTTGAGTTCTGTATACTGTATGAGAAATCCATCCTCAGTGCTAGGCTTGCTTCTGGCAATTAGAAAAATATGCAGACTAAGAAAGGTTTTTATTGATGGAGTTGCCTTCCCAGCATTAGCTCCATCTTGCAGAAAGCTCAGCTCTTAGCCTCAGCACATGTGAACAGGAAGATGCATTGCCGTCTTCCCAACATTAACCAAGAAGCCCTGCTTGCCTTATTTCCCAGCCTTCCCCACCGCAGTTCTGAATCACCTTCTGTTTGTGACCACTGAATGCGAAATACACTTTTATTTTACCTGTAGGCACTAAATTTCTCAAAAGCCTCCCACTACTATTAGCCTGCCAGCAAACCGGGAACATCAGCTCTTTCTAATTAGATTTTCTAACCATGATGTTCGTTCAACAAGGGATAAATTCCCTTTAGTGGAAGTTGTGGATTACGCTTGGACTTGTTAGCTCTGGAGAAGTGAAAATAATAAATAAATTCTGTCAGGGAAAAAAGGTAACTGCAGGAATAGTAGAAAATAAGATACCATCATGTCACTACTCAGCCCCGTCAACCGGAGCGCTAATCAGGGCGGAATTAAAAACACATTTTCTCCCAAGATGTTTCACAGCCAAACCGGTTAAATACAGATTTTAACAAAATTGAAAGCATATTATACGGAGATTTGTGGTCTCCAGCTCTGTGAGTGAGTGCTAAAAGTGTGATGAAATAACAAAATTGCAGCCTAATAATCTATAGAATAATATTGTCAACTAATGGATTATAATAAAATAAAAGCTATTATTAGGGTAAAACATTATAACAAAAAAAAATCCAACTTTTATTTGTAGCACCTCCCCCTTAATGGTTTCAAGCATTTTGAAAGGTAATTTAAACAAGTACATTGTGTCCTTATTGAAACTGTTTCATCTCGCTAGCTGCTGAAAATGGCTTTAACCATCTCTCTGAACAAAAGCTCGCTAATAAGACAACAAAAAGCCTACAAAAGCACTGGCTCAGCATCACTGCAGAAAGGCAACTAAAGGCAGCCTGCAAATGGTCTGTTTCTTTTTTCTTGCATGTAATTAGATGAATTAAAAGGACAAAGTAGTTAATGTTACTGTTGTCCGAGGCCCCCGGTTCTTTTCATACCATCCGCTCTAGACAAGAGCCTGTGGCTCTCGCTTCAGCAATGCGGTGAAGAATGTTGGCAATAAGTAAAATTAACAAGCTTAATCTGTGAAGAATCTGGTCTGAGTCATAGATGAAATGTATCTCTAGCAACGAAAGGCTAGTAATTCCTGGTCTCCTTTTATATGCCTAATAAAACTTACAATAAATTAACTGCATTTTAGTTTGCAGCGCCGGCTCTATTAATCAGGGCTGAGACGTGTAGTCAAGTTACAATAGAAAGAACTCAACTGGGTGCATTTCAGTTATGCAATTAGGGCCCATTGGCCCGGCTCTAATTAGGCCAGGGATGTTGATATTTCAAGTACTGTTTTATCATTAGGCTTCATTTCCTTGGAACATCTTCAATGACCAAGCAGTGAGAAGGGTGGAGGATATTATAAACACAGGCCATCAGAAAGTCATTAATGGGAGGTAGACGGGGAAGGGCTGACATTAATACCTTGTCCTGCGAAATGTTGAGCTGTCTCTGGGAGACTCAAAGCCCCTTCATCTCCCAGAGGAATCAGTAGCACCTGAGAGCAGCAGAGAACTTCCCCCTCCCCCCCCACCATAGATGACACCACTGATTAACTGCTACTGATAAACTGGCATGCACTGCCCAGGTATGGCAGAGAAGGATTTCTTTCTTGCCCTCTGAGCACTTCTGGTTCAGAGCCAAAAGAATCCAGCCATTTCTGAATGAGAGAGGATTCTGCATATTGAGAAAGGCTCGTAAGGGTAATTCTGGTAACACTTCTTGGTCGTGTACACCCTACTTCTTCAGGCAGGGAACTCTTGCTTGCCTTTGGCTCCATCATGGAGACTGAGGTTGGTGAGTGGGAGATGGCTCACCATCCACCAGGGCCAAGAATTTCAGGTTTCTTCCATTCAGCAATGACTTGGTTGTGGCCAAATCCAAACAGTGAAGGTAATGCAAAGCCAGGAAAAAAAAGAGCCATCGGTCCTCAGTTGTGTGTTTCTTGCCAAATGTTAGCTTAAATCTGTAACTCCAAGCAATACTTTGCCTGTTTGTAAAATATGACTTTGTTTCATTATGAAAAAAGAAATTACATAATTAAATTCATTATATCCAATTACTATATGATTCATCTGGCAGCTTAATGAAGCTTCACATTATACTAACAAGATAAAGCAAAAGAATAACATTTTATGGGACTGCAGGCATTCTGTGTACAGCAGACTAGCTGCTTTATGAGCTATATACAGTGCATTTCCTAATAGTACATATTCTATTAGCTGGAGTAGGGAAGGTATTGCATGGTCCTGTGATATCTCACCCACCTCATTCTGAAATTTGGCTAAACACAAACTTCAACTTTATTTTCTTCCTGGGCCTTTCTTCTGGATGCTGCTGAGTTTTGTCCAAGGGGTCCGTACAAACTTAATAGGATCATAACAAAAAAAAATTAGGCAACTCTACAGCTGTCAGAAGGCACGTTTTGAATGTGAAAGAGCTGGTTTGGTTTTGAACCAGTGGCCCAGAGGTGAATTACCTCAGTGTCTCCATTGATAGGTATATAAATATTTTAAATACGATTCTGCAGAAGTGTAAAACTGCCTTTTCTTTCAAAGTACATTATCAGCCTAAAGAAGTCTATCAACTCTGTCCTCCCAATAATTTATGATCTAGTAAAAGGCTTCTGTCTTTGAAAAGGCTGACAAAAAAAAAAGACCCACGTAGTTTTATCTTTTGGGAATGAGATGTGTCAATATAGAGAAGCTCTATCTTTTAAATGTTTGTGTAAGGCTATTTGCGATGTTCATGGTTTTGAAATTAGCAGTTAACACAGGAAAGGGGCAAATTAAAGATATTCACTCTCCTTTTCCTTCTGTGCATGAGTGCCCTTCAGCTTTTCTCATTACCATTTAGTATTTCTGGACAACTATTGATATTCAATGGGAATGTAAATGGGCTTGAAAATCATAAATTGTGAAAAATAGATTTTGGAGACGTCAGGAAACTTTCAGGAAAAATGACATTTGCCTGCATGGGAGAACAACAGGAGCATTCTCATGCTGTTTTTGAAGGATATGGCTGACGTCTCCTCAACTGGAGGCTGGGTGAGGTTTGTAACTTCTCAAACAAGCAAAAACTTGAGTACTCTGAAGAAAATGGAGCAACCAGTTCCAGCATAATTAAGAGATCCAGCTTTATTACTTCTATTTACTCTAGAGAGTGGTTTGTGTCTGACCTTGCTAGCTACGTTTGGAAGTGGACGTTCTGAAAGCCACCAATGAGGGATTCTAAAGCATCTCCTCTAAGTCATGTATCAGCCTATGACATAAAAGCTAGATTAACTCCTGAGGCTATGACTTCATCATTTCCTAATTTCTTTAATTAATATAAGAAAACCCCCAACTGCCTCTGGGCAAATTTCAGTTTTCAGCATTTGTCTTCTTACCTTCTGTAAGTAGGAATTGCCTGGAAGCACAGGGACACATGGTGGGAATGACTGCAAGAAAAAGAACTGATATGAACCATAGTGATAGATGTCTGACAGTACGTTATGTGCTCTGACCAGGAGATTTCAGAATTACTTCATTTACTTCTCTGCCTACCCAGGTCCAGCCAATGGGACACGTGGTGGACTCAGCAGGTCAGATGTTCTTTGGTCCTAGGACCAAGTGATAAATCCCAGCTTAGATCCTACCAGTTACAGCAGAGACCATCAAAACCAAGCATCCCCATTCATGCTGTTGGTTAGATCATGGAGCACAGCTCCTGTGCCCCTGACACACTGTGCCTGGAAGGTTCTTAGGAACTGTGAAGGTGTGACACTGAGGAATGTGGTTAATGGGCACAGTGAGGACAACCTGAGCTTTGGAACTGATGATCTTAGTTGTGTTTTCCAACCTTTATGATTCTATGAAGAATGGAAAGGACCTTGTGCCCTGCAGCCTGGTTTAGCTGTTCCCTAATTCCATGTCTCTCCTCCCTCCCTCAGACCAAATGCTGCCCTCTCTGAGGATCTGTGCAATGCTCATCTCCCTTCTGCAATGCTCAGCTGACCCTGTCAGCCCTGCTTGCATGGGGGGATCTATGCCATTTTGCTCTATTTCAGCTCCTCCCACACTGGGTGATGAAGCTGAGCTCACCTCCAAGGGATCTGAGCAGTTGTTCCCACGTTCCTTCAGATCTGTTCTGCTGTCCCCTCAAAGCCCTCAGAGTAGAGAAGCTGCTTCTCCCTTTGTCTGACTTTTGCCAGGCTGAGAGTGCTTCGGTTGGTTAAACTGTGTGCGTGCAATGCATATCAGTGCCAGATCTGGCAGCCCACACGGCTGATGGACAGAGCACGGTCTGGTCTATCTATAGCCATTATAAACGTATTATGAATCTCCATTCAAAGTAAGATAACAATATAAATTGTACAGCTCTTTAACCAGTTGCCATGAGTGACAACCGCGATGGGATATCTTGAGAGACCTGCCTCCGCCTGTTTACAAGGAGCAATCAAAGGTGCTTCTTATTTCTGGGGCAGGAAAGTGAATCAAGGGAGCTATCAGATAACCGAGGCTCTTCCTCTCCTCCCTTAGCAGCTGCTGCTTACAACCACATCGCCGTGTAATTGTAAAATGAGTACGGTAAACATGATGCATAATTAAGTAACAAAGTGCAGAGAACCTTTAGAAAATGTACCAAGGCACGAACAGAGAGCAGGATGAGATTTCTGCCAGCAGTGAATATCTTTATTAAAAGGTTGTAGTTTCTGGAAGTCATTGTTTAACCAAATTATCGATGTGAATGAAATCAGGCTTTGGGGGACTTCTAATTGGTGTGATACATCAGGTGTTACTCAACTGTTGTTTATACTGTGCGGAAAAAGCTGAGCCATCACCAGTAAGAGAATGGATTTTTTGGGGGGGACTAATCTCTGGTTGTTATGATGAATAATTTAATGCAAAGCTATTCAGAAATACGTCTCCAGGATCAGCAAATATTTTCTGGGTGTCTAAGATGAAGATTTTATTGCAGATAAAGGACCTGAAACCAACAGTAAACATCACAGTGTTTTTAGTGGGTATATCATAAGTTACAAACATGTATTAAATCAAATATTTGGGAACTCTATAATGTAGGAGTAGCTTGAAAGCACCATTAAAGGTAAAGAAACATATGCAGACACAAAGCTTGACATGATAAACATTAAAAGCACATAAAGCGCTTCAAATCCTCCTGCAGATGCTGCCGTCTGCTCCCACTGCGATTTCCCCAAACACACACAATTCTGCTTCAGAACCTTACGTATGTGCTTCTGGATTGGCCAAAACCTCCCCAGTTGTGTCAGCGCTGTGCAGATAAACACTCCTGCTTAAATCTGGGAAGGATGAGTCCCAGTTTCTGCCCACAGGAGAGCTGCTGATTTTACCGCGCTGGCACTGATAGGTCACCGAGCGTTCTGTTTTTGCCTTACTTGTGTGTTGCTCATGGGATGGTGGTGATAGAAGCAGAGAGTTGCTCTCACTTTTCCTGATAGGAGACTTTATTGTTCTGGTTTTTCCTCATAAAACATCTGCAGCCGAAGTATTCTAGCTGAGAAAAAAGCATCTGAGATTTATTCTTGGTTTCTCCAGCAGCTTAATTCCATGGGAGTGCTGTGGAAAGGCTCACAGCCTCAGGATGAGGCATGAAGCTGGGAGATAAAAGGTGAGAAAAGGTGTGTATATGAAATAGGAAAAATGAGTACCATGCAGCAACCGAGTGCCTGTATTTTAACTGAGCAATCCAATAAAAATGGGACTTGTTTTGGACAAGAATAGCAACTGTTGGTCACTGGTATATCTCTAAAGACTCTAATTACCGTGACAGCGATTATTTGGAGAGGGTGCTAATCAAAGACACAAACAAAGGCGGTGACAGCCGTGTTTTGGAGGTGGGCAGGATCAGTATGTTCCATGGCTGTGTGACTGTTACTGTATATCACCCTGGATCATCTTGACATTTGTCGTAATTCTCAGGAAAAGGGAGATCTCCACAGAAATATCATAAAAAGGGCCATCATGTAGAAACATCTTAGCAGAGAACAGAAACCCACACTCTCCACTCAGTCAATTCAGATTCACAAAAGATGACTCATATCAGCTTCAGCCTCTGTCTTTCTTCCATGGAAATACTTTACATTTCTATGATCTGTGAGGCACAGCAATCTTTTTGTTGAGAATAATGAAAGAGTTTTGTCACAGGAATGAGTTTATCTATGAATCTCAATCAGCCTCCATCTCAAATCTCTTCAAAGCTTGCCAGGTCCGGTGATTTGCCAGTCTCTACTCCTGGCTTCTCAGAGCAGTTTTGAAATGGTTGCCAAGATGACACATAATCGGGGTATTTGTCTTTTAAAGGCAGAGTTAATAGGTGCTCCACAAGGAGCCTTTGCACACATTTTGCCTCTGTCGACAGCTCAGTTTGTTCCCTAAACCTGGCCTGCTTGAATATCAAAGATGCCATTAAACGGCCAACGCTACAGTGCAGCGCTCAGTGCAGGCAAACGTGCGGACTCAGATCCACAGCAATTACAGGTGGCCTAAAGGGCAACATCAAAGACCTTGATTAGACATCCCTCCACCTCAAGAGTCCGACCTGCTCCTGTGCAGTTCTTCACCTGTGCTGGGAGACTGGACCTGACTCCTGTCCTTCATTCAGTGACATAAAACGGGCTCCACCGTGCAAACAGTAAGTGCCTTAAAGCAAATCAGCACACTGTTTCATTTCTCTTTATATGTCTTCCCTTCTGTATGGTAAGGTACTGGCACAGGCTGCCCAGAGAGGTTGTGGATGCCCTATCGATCCTTGGAGGCGTTGAAGGCCAGGTTGGATGGGATCCTGGGCAGCCTGGTCTGGTATTAAATGCAGAGGTTGCTGGCTCTGCCCGTGGCAGAGGGATTGGAGATTCATGATCCTTGAGGTCCCTTCCAACCCAAGCCATCCTGTGATTCTATGGTACATGTGCAGCAGAGAGGATAAAACACAGTTATAGGGGAGAAAATTATGGGACCATTGGAGGATGTCCAGGTGGGGATCCTTGCACCAAAGTGGGTTTATTTCTCCTGTAGTGACTTCTACCACAGAACATGACAGCTATGTGCTACTTTCCCAATCGATCTCCACATTTTCTGCAATTACATGAAGGAATTGAGTAAAAAAGAGACTGGCTATTTTTTTATTTTTTTATTTTTAAGGAAGAGAGAGGAAAACAGGCGTGAGAACACGTGGCTGATAAGGCAAAGTGGGGAGCGCTGGGGGCAGCAATAGGGAGAATTATCTGGGAAAATGTGCCTTTGAAATAAGAAATAGGAGCAAAGCTGTTTTCAAATTTATAAAAATTAACAGTTTTAGGGCCAGATCTGCCACATTTGCCCATCACAAATACAGATCCGCCCAAGGAGACACGAGGTTTCAGCAGGTCATACAGAGCACGGGTTTTTGCTAGGAGGACCAGGTCTTCATTTAGACATGATTACTATTCGGATGCTTAAAGACAACAATTCATAAAGGTTCCAAGAATTATTTTATAATTCTGGAAACTTCTCAGGCATATTCACTTGCTGCTTTTCATCATTTTGGAATTGAAATGGTTGTGTTTGGAGCAAGCTCTCCCCTCAGTGTTACAGAAGGCAGCGATTTGCAGCGTCCTGAAATATGGGGAGGAATAGTTCAGCTGGTGATAGAATTTGCTGCCAGATAATACCATATACGTACAGAGCACATATTTGTCCATGCAGTTTTTTTGTTTGTTTGTTTGTTTTTAAAGTAAGGACCAATGAATTTTTGTGGAAAGATCATTTTTTCTATGCAAAAGAATCTTCCATCCACTTTACAGTCCATTGCATTTCATCAAATCTAATTTATGCTTGGAAAGTAAAATTAAGTTTTCCTCTTATATAACAAAAATTTAAATTTAAAACATATTAGAATCTTCTACCGTGAATGTAATTATTTCACGCAAAATAAAGCAAGTGAGCATCCTTAGGATTTTGTGGGTATTTAATTAATGATCGAGTAAAATTCTATGGGGAAAAGGAGTGAATAAAAAAGATCATTCTTGCCTGTGAACGACATGTATTTCCCTTACAAACAAGGCTGAAGTAAGGCTGGTTGTAAGTGGCATTCAAGAATGTATTCTAATGATCACTTTCATATCAGCTAGTTGCACAGGACTGTATGTTGAAGTATTTCAAACACAGAACTTTTGGTACTTCCAGCTTTCTGTTGAGCTGAGAGTCCACTGGGATGCCTGTTTGGCTGTTTGGGTGCATGGTCCCCAAGAGATAAGTCCTTGTGTGACTTATGGCTGCCATTACAACCCCCTGTCGACCTAATGTCTTAAACATGAGGGACTCTTATCTGCAAGATAATTATCACGATCATCGGAAATATGCTTTAACTTTAGAAGGTATAAATCACTTTAATTTGACAGCTGTGAAAGAAAAAAGTGTAATGAAGGTCAGTAGTAAAAATTGTAAAAGCTTGATCTGAATTTTAAACCCAATAATTTAAAAAAAAATCAGTGATCATGTATGGGAAAAACAATGTAAGCAAACATATTTTTTTCTTCTGATATGGATATTAAAAACTCAGATCCAAACTGAACACGTTAAGTCCTGGCTAACCTCAGTAGAGTCATGTTTCCAAATGCCATTCCTTACTGTGGATTTCCGGTCAAGCATTTAAATTTAACAATGATATAGTTAAAGGAAAAAACCCATATGGAGCAATGGAAGTCTGTATTGAGCCCTGCTTACTGACACCAGCAGGAATTCTGTACTTGCTTATTCTAAAGCTCTCTGATCTTTCTGCCTGAGATTATGGCTATCAGTTGATGGCTCTTCCAGTTTGATGTGTTCTTTGTTCCTATGCATAGCCAACAAGACCAGAAATTGCAGAAACTGATTTGCAATTAGATATTTTTACATTCATGACGTGTGTCTTCAAAGGACAAATAAGGATAGTGATGCTAGGATGTCACAAGGACAAGGGATCTCAGGACAACAGTTAAATGGTGAAGGATTACTGGGAATAGTTTAGTTCTAGATGAATGACGTCACTGCATTAACCTCTGCTTTGCTTAAAAGGTGATGCACGGCAAGAAGGTGCTGTTGTGAAAGAAGACACCAATCAAACAAGAGAGAGAGAGAGAGAGATGCTGTGTTAATAGCTGTTCTTTTTCTGTGTCATAAACATTCACGCGATCAATGGAGGTCTTCTGTAAAGATTTATGGCCTTATACATACACATCTGAAGATCAACCAGAGGATCAGCAAAATTCAAAACAAAGGAAGCCAACCACGGTGCCAACCATGGGCACACTTCTTGCACTGCAATCCTATGGAGCAGCACAGGGCTCCTCCGTGTTGGCGGAGAGGTGGGATGGGAATAGACACCTCCTTCCTGCAGACCTCTCCCAGGGGTGACAATTTGAAATCAGGCTGAGGAGCAAAGGCCCCTTTTATCAGCTCTGCTGAGTGCCAGGCAAAATTTGCAAGGTCCCTGTTTTGCCGTGTAATTGCTCTTTGCCAATTCCTGGCTCGCGCTATCTGCAAACTGCGGATTTCCTCTCCCTTTTGTTCGCCGCCAGTTCAAATGGCAAGGTTGATCACAGCAGTAAACAGATGAGGTATTATTTACTTGTTCCTGTGCCAGCAGTGCATAATTCAGGCTGGACAGACTGGAGCAATTATGTCGCATTTTTCATTCACTCAAATGAATCAATCGCTTGCTTCACTTGTGTGTGAACAACAAGTAGCAAAAGCAAAAACAAAACTGAAAAAAAATCAAATTCAAATACATAGCTGTTGGGCAAAAAGACTGCTTTTTAAGACCAACATTTACATGAAATTATCTTTTTATTTAATTAACAAACCCTGCAAATAACCGCGTATCTCTTGAGATGAACGTATGAATCATTATTGTTTAGCACTTGCAGAATAATAACAGGATCTAAAAACTATCAGAAAAAGGAATACTTGAAAATCTACCAGTCAGTGGCACCTCCTGAATGGTACGAAGGAGAAAAATGGAAAGATGAATGAGGAACAACTTTTAAAGATGCAGAACACTGGAGAGCCTGCAGTGTGGTTCTTACAAAAACGAATCGATGGAGTCAGCTGCAGCTCACACACTGGGGAACAGATTACTCCTTCCTACAGAGTGGGGGATGGACTACAAGAATAAGAAAGCCAATGTGGAAGAAAAGGTTTATTTCTAGCTACAGGCTCCCCAGAATTGATACGCATGTGACATGACAAGACTGCGCACCATCTTCAGTTCAAAACCACTTGCAGCTGATCCCAAAGCCAAGGCAATGTGGGCTGGGAGGTTTTCTGAACCCAAGCCTGTGCAATCTGCTCATCTTGATCCATGCAAGCTGTGAAGAATTTCCATTTCTCCTGCATCCCACGTTCTTGTTGTCACAAGATTCCCCCCAACTCTTCTGGGAGGAAAAAAATCAGTTCCCCCCAAAAATATATATAGCTAATTTCAGAAATAACTCCAACATAGACTTAAAGCCTCTGAAACCGTAGTGGGGCTGCATTATGAATATGATCGTCTGAAGTTAGTGCTCTCTTTTCATTCATTTGTCCAGCAATTTATTTGTAAAAGGTAAGCAAACTGAAATGAGCAGGCAATCAGCTGCCCTGACACACTATTTTACCCAAGGGTATTCTCCAGAAACGGAGGCAGACTATTTCAGCCATACAATGTAATATTTATACCTTCATCACAAGAAGAACTCATGACCTTACTCCTAGTTGTAATGAAAAGGTATGTATTAAAAAAATAACCCTCTCTTTATGATGAAAGACATTGCTATACCCCAAACTCTAATTCCAGTGGATAGAGGGGTACTTTGAAGTATTGCGGGGAGTATTCCAGTGGAGAAATCATCTGTGGATGGTCTGTATGTGCAAACCAGCACCCACACAAAGCAGTGCTGGTGGGAGTTTGTCTATGTTTGGAGAGCTGCTCTTGTGGCTGGGGTGAAGCTCTTCCCCTTTTCAAAGAACAGACATCCAACCTGGCTGCAAAAAATCCACCAAAAGGCAGAAAAATCAGATGGGGCCTCTTCTCTTGGGAAGAGATCTTTGGGTAAGATACTCTCTGGTGGATATTTACATATTTATACCATTGATAGCACTGATGATGGCACTGTCTCTGGTGTTGATGCGTACCTGCACCTCAAACCTGGTGGAGTCCCCATACCCAGAGCCCAGCACATCTCCTTTTGGGTAACTCTGGGGTGAAAGTAAAGAAAAAACAAGCAGGAGGATGAAAGACAGCCTGCTCCAGCATTTCTCCTTGCTCTCGGCGTAAGCACTGAAAAGAGAATATTGTTCCCATAACAAAGGTGGATATTGTGAACACAGGCAGATGATGATGAGCACTGGCAACAGACTTCCTGTATCAGCAAGCAGGAAGGTGAAATTATACCAGGGAAAAAATTAAGATTAAAATAGCAATATGATTAATTTTCTGTTTTACCCGGAATAAATAAACCTTTACCTCCGTAGCTGTTATTAGAATAGCTGGGCTGGTGTGCTGGTATCTGCTAAAGAGCTAACATATTTAGTTTTATTGTTTTGTCAAAATATTAAGAATATCAATATATCTCCATAATTCAGTGTTACACAAAGAAGCATTTTTGTGCCATATATAGCAAAGATTGTATTATACTTTTGAGATCATAGGTAATGATGACAAAGTGATCTGTGTTCAATTTCAGCATTAATGTCTGGTTTGAACAAAGCCTGAAATATGGTCTGGGAGCTAAGAGGCTTTAATATTAAGATCTTTAACTGTAATTTATGTGACAGAAGATAGGGTTTAGCATAATAAAATGTAATGGGCTCCTAGAATGAAGAGGACTAAGAGACAATTGAAAACAAGGTAAAAATGGTAAATTATAAATAACAGTAAATTTACCTTTATGTTGTTACTTCATTTATTTTTGATTTGTTAGACAGGTGCTGTAATTTCTCATTTTGCTACATTTGGAAGCAGGCATTTCTCAAATAGCACACCTCAGGATGAAAGGGTCGGAGGCACAGCGATGCAGTTGGGCCCGTGTGATGAAAGCTGTATTAGGGCTCCAAATAGAAACCCTCTTTTTCTCCAGAGTTTGCAATTTAGCTGCAAAAATTCAGCCCGAGTCGAATTTCAACACCAAAATATGTGGGGAGAAAATGCATTTGCTTGCTTTACCTCCAAAATTAGTTTGGCTTTTTATCCCTTTGATGCTGTTTAAGTGTGAAAAATGAGAGCATCGGTAACATGTTTCAATATATATTGGGAATCAATGTGCTGAAAGGAAAACAAGATGGTCACAGTGGAGAAAAAAAGGATGATCTATTTTTCTTCTGTGGTTTTCCCACTCAGGGTCTACCACCTCAGCATCCCTTTCCTTATTTCTGGGGTAGCCAGAAGGATGTTTTTGCAGTCTGCTCTGCATATAACTAGCATCAGCGTCTGCCTGTCTCCTTTTCTCCAGTGTTTAATTAATGGCTTCTTTCTGATGCCGATGGAAATTCAAATGGTATTTCCTCCTTCAGACTTTGCTGTCGTTTTTATTTTTCCTCGGTATTCAGCTCTTATTTTAGGTTTTTAGGTTTGGGGCTGCTCTCCCAAAACAAAGTGTGCAGTGTCTCACTGCAACCCCTTAAAAGGGCTCTCTCACCCTTTTTATTTTTCTTTTCCAATGTACATTTGGTCAATTTTATCTTTTCATATATATACATATATATAGGCTACTCACACTTCTGGTGACCAATGACAGAAGTGGCAACAGTTGGGATTTCCCTTTTCTCTATTTCTTAGAATTCTGCCTCATTTCACCCTGGCTTAGACAAAACTGTAGAAGGAGAGATATGAGCCTATATGTGTGCAGTATGTGGAAGGAAACATAGCTGTTTATTTTCAACAGGCACTCCATAAAAAACCCCAAATCCCATAAAGAACAGAAATTTCTATCCTTACGATGGCAGAATGTTACAACAGAGGAACCAGCAGAATAACATAAGGTAACATTGATCCTTTTGTTTATGAATTGCAAAAGGAAATAACACGATAGATGTCATGGTCCTGGGTAAGGGTCCTACCCTCTGGGTCCTGGACAAAGACAGAGCAGAAGTGAAGGTCTGTGAACCACAACCCCCCCAGAGATGGGCTTGTGGTCATTCTGACACCACGAAGGGGGAAAGCTTGGTGATGCTTCAGGTTTGTTCCACCCCCATCTTCTGTGTCACAAATTATTACCTACATGCCTGGTGTAGGCCAATGACCTAATGATATCCTTCTGTGTTTAATTACCTCGATCTATAGACCATTGAAAGCATTGAAAAGCCTCCTATTGTCTTCTATAGAAACTGGATTGGCATCTCGCTGAAGCAGAAATCAGGTCTGAGATTGGGAAAGGTTAGAAGAAAGACTACAGCGTTTCACAGAAGGAATCCTGATGAGATATGGCTTAAAGTAAACACAAACTTTTAATAACAATTAATAAAACATGCTGTGGATACCTTACAAACGACTGATACATAATAGATGAGTCATACAAATGTATTCATTAGCCAAAATTATCATACGTAATAATTAATTTTTCTGAAAAATTTATGCTAGGGGGAAAATCCTGTCCTCAGATGTATTTGTGCAGCTTCCTTGGCTTCAGTGCAAACCTGCATGGGTACCGAGGGCTGTAATGTGTGCATTAACAGCACTGGGAAGAGAGTTTTATGCTCAGAGAAGTACACGCATTCACCCTGCTGTATTTCTCATTTAAAAACCAGGCTGTGTGTTAAATGAAATTCTGTAGCCCAAGGAATCTTGGCCACAACTCCGCCTTCTGCATGAGTGAAAACTCTTTACTGGAGGAAATGTGATTTATGAGACAAAGTTTTCCTTTGGTTCAGTTTTCCTAAGACTTTAGCTATCTGTTTAAGCAGGTGTACGGCATTTGTAGTCACAGTGCTCAGGGAAGTGTTGAACAAAGTGTTCTTCTAATGTGAATGAGAACTTTGTCGAAAGGCTTCTTTAAAAGCTAAATGATGCAGGCCCTGGCTTATCAAGGCTTTCACCTGGGAAGCTGTGCACAGCCACTGCTCCTTCTGGAAAGGACACTTGCCCAGGTTGACTTTGGAGGTCAAATAAAAATCTACAAGTAGGAGTATTTTCTCAAGTAATTAGGCCCAGCAAGCACAAGCGTGGCTTTCTGGCCATGCTTTTTGCTCAGTGATGGCCCCGAGCTTCCAGCAAGGTACCACCAAGGCATGTATCTGTCGCATCAGTGCTGAATGTCCCCCAGCTCCTCCTGTTGACATACCCAGGAGTTTCCTCCCTGGGACAGATCAGATGGGTGCAGTTCAGAGGTTAAGCAGAGGGAGAGGAGATCGAAGTTTATCAATAGCAGGGACCTTCAGTTATGGTTGCGGAGGAGGAAAATAAGGGCTGATTTCAGGACGTGGCCGTTGTATTCAGCTCCTGTTACAAAATGGGTGAATTTGAGACTCGGATATGGAAGAGCAGGTGGTAGAGAACTGTAGCAACAATGTCATTGAGTCTGAAAAAGTCAAAGCTTTTTCCCTAGGTGGAATTCAGAACGCTGCAAAGATGGAAGAATTCTGTTTTTCTTGCCCAAAATGAATGCACTATCTGTGCTTTCATTCAAGTCTCCTGCAAACATAGGACCGCGGAGAAAAGATCCATAAATCATTCTTCTTCAACACACGTTATTTATTTTTTCAGCTTTGACGTTGTTTCACGTATTACCTCCACAATTACTACTTCAGATGAATCAGTGCATTTTAAATGCAATGACATGCCTTGAAAGCAAACATACTTTCTTTATTCATTGCATAAACTTGCCACGGCGCAGCTAAGTGGCTCTGGTGTAACAGGTTTTAGAATTTGATTACAGCACCATCTACTGGGTATTCAACTTTTTATTTCAACTTTTTATTAGAAGGACATGGAGGTACTGGAGCAGGTCCAGAGAAGGGCAACGAGGCTCGTTAAGGGCTTGGAGAATCAGCCCTATGAGGAGAGACTAAGGAAGCTGGGGCTGTTTAGCCTGAGGAAGAGGAGGCTGAGGGGAGACCTTATTGCTGTCTTCCAGTACCTGAAAGGTTCTTACAGTGAGAGTGGGGCAGGTCTATTCTCACTACTGACTTGTGACAGGACGAGGGGAAATGGCCTCAAGTTGCGCCAGGGCAAGTTTAGGTTGGATATTAGAAAGAACTTCTTTACAGAAAGGGTGGTTAGGTACTGGAATGGGCTCCCCAAGGAGGTGGTTGAATCGCCATCCCTGGATGTGTTTAAGAGCCGCTTGGATGTGGTACTCAGGGATATGATTTAGCAGAGGTTTGTTGTTGTGGTATTGTTTTGTGGTTGTTTTTTAAGAGATAGGCTACTGGTTAGGCTGCGGTTGGACTTGATGATCTTCAAGGTCTTTTCCAACCTGAGTAATTCTATGATTCTATGATTCTATGATTTCCCCAAACCCTTTCCAGCATCTCTTCCTATTGCGGTAAAAGTATAGGGTCACTTTCAGAAAACAATTGCAGGGAAAAAAAGGGTTGTAATCTCATTATGGCCTAAACTCAAAGGCCGTTGAAATCGCTGCAAATATTCCTTGGTATTTGGATCGGGCCATTTCCGGTTGTGCTCAGAGACTTAAATTATCAGGTTGGATTCAGTGATGAAAAACAGATCTAAAGAGTGAGACATCATGCCTACTGCAATATGTTTCATATAATTATAACGAGGGGTCATCCATTTAACTAATGAGGGCATTACAGTGCTGAATGGGTGTGACTAGTCAGGTAGGAGCAAGCAAACAAATGTGATGCCCTCAGGCAAAATAACTGAGTGGCAGCAGAAAGCGTTGAATTAATTCAAACAAAGAAATTTCACTTAAGGGATTAATCAGTTAGACTTAATTCATACTGTATAATAGGAGTCTCTTGTACTACTTGCAAAAAAAAATTGATTTCCTCCCAGAGAGGGGATATGTTTAAAAGCTGATTAGTGGAAACAACAATTAGAATATTTTTATTCCCCGATGATTGTTCATTTTGCACATAATCCAAGCTCCCACTGACTTTTACACAGCTGTGAGTGTTCTGGACGTACTCCTGCTAACACGAGAGTAGAGCTGTATGCCATCTGCCAGTACCAGGATCCACAAGGAATCCTGCTCAAGTAAGGTGCCATTTGATACAGTAGAGCAATACCAAACTATGTGCAGCTGTTGGTGCTCTTTTTTTGTGCCCATCAGTGGATTTATTGTAGCTATTCATTATTTTGGCCTTCAGGTGAGAAAAAATCAGGCTGCCATTTTGCTGTTACTAAATGAACTGGCAGAAGTAGGAACTGGCACAAGATGTCCCCTCCTGATGGAGACCTGGTCCAGCAGAATTTGTATTGTGGCCCACCTGGACGGTCCCAGCCCTGTGATGATCCCCAGAAGAGCCTCAGAGCCCTTTTGCTCACCATTCCTCTTGCTGTCGCTTGGAGTGGCCACGGTATAGCACTACACTTGGTGGATGGACAAATACAAAAATATCTCTTCCTGACTGACCTTGTCTATCATTTTTTGTCGTTTACTAGCTTTACACTAACCCAACAACTGCATGAGCAAAACCTAGAAAATGGTCTGTGTAGAAAAGAGCAGCCTCATTTGCTCTTTTCACATACTAACACTTGATGAATTCCTCCATGAGATGATCCCTGCAAAGAGTAAGCTCTCCTGGATGTCTGAGCTGAAGGACAACCGATAAAGGTGGCCTGTGCAGCCATCTCAGCCTCGTCATATTTTCCCCAGCCTCCTTAAGACCGATGGTGGGTGAAAGATGAAGTACTGCAAGACATCCTTATCTCACAGGGAATCCAATCACACAGACCTTGCAATAGGATTACAGAGTGCCTCTGTCACTGTTACTGATAGTCTTTGCCATGTGCATTCTTGAGAAACCCTCCAAAGGCCACAAGTCCTCCAATGAGCGTGACCCCAGATCTCCTCCCAAGTTCCGCCATTTACTCCCTTGTCTAAACCTTCAGTTTCTGCAACTAAACCTGTTTATTGTTTCAATAAAAATGAAGTTTCTCATCTTCCTCTTTACAAAGAGCTTCACCACATATGAAGGCTGTTGCAAGTATCAGCTGGTACATCTAGGACTTTCTGAGCTTAGAACTGGAGTTGGAAAAATTCACAGACTTCCAAATTTGAGTTGAAAGGAACATTCTTTTACTTAGGATAAACTTTGCAGTCAGCCTTCTAATCTGTCATCCATCCATCCATCCATCCATCCATCCATCCATCCATCCATCCATCCATCCATCCATCCATCCATCCATCCATCCGTCTACCTACCTACCTACCTACCTATCTACCTACCTACCTACTTATCTATCTTGACAGTGCAAAGAGATGAAGATGAGGAGGATGGCAGTTCAAAACCAGTGGAGGAAATGGGACTACCTGATGATATCTCCTATTTACTTCGCTAGTTTAAACAGAAAGTTTAAACCTTTCATTTCCCCAACAGAACACCCAAATCTGGCAGAAGCAAGTAGCCTTGCCCATGCTTTCAGAGAGGTACACAGCAGAGCCGTGCTTGATCTAAAGCAGTCCAATGAAAAATATATTCAGGACCTCAGGAAGATGAAATGCTTCCTTCCATATGTATGAGTTTTACTAAGCTAGTAATCCGCAGTTTAAAAAACTTTTTTAAATTTAATAAAGAGGTGATTTTAAACTTAGATCTGCAAAACACTCATACCTCCAGCACATTGCCTCAGTGAAATATCCCTCTACATGAAAATATAGACAGTTAGTTTTTTCTTCCAAAGTGAAACACTGCAAGGTCTTTCATTACTGGTTTATTATGCTTTCTGTATCTTTGCTCATTTTTCACCAGTATTGCATTAAGTATTGATATTGATTTCTTGTAAATGGTACTGAAATGGATGGCTCACAGTTTTTGTTATTGTTCTGTAGCACTTGTATGTAATTTATTATAGCTGCAATGGAACCTGCCCCTTGCTGCCAGGGTTTAAATTAAATGTGCCATGTTTTGGCCCGTAGTAGTCACATACATTTCTCATTCTAGAACTAAAAGTATTATGTACAAAGTTACTTTTCTAATTGCTTCCTTAGTAGTACTAAAAAAGTTTATTTTAATGATTTTGGTAATTAATATGTAGTGCATTGGTTAAGTTAATAGTCTTTTTCTATTCCACTACAGACACAAATTGCTGTCTGTAAAGCAACGTGGAGCAGCCGGTAGTCATGACCGGCTTCTCTCCTTCTTCTCAAGGCTGCCATGATACAGAGCAGCTCCCACCACTGTCAGTGTGTGGAGGACCTTAGACTACAGCCATGTGAGGACCCCTGAAAAGGACATACCAAATCACTCTGTAAATATGGTTCCATCACTTAGAGGAGAAAATGTTGATTGAGAGAACATTAGTGGTTTTAAATAAAAAAAAAACAAACACCTGATTGATAGAATGGTACCAAATACATAGATATTGAAAGTGACTTACTATATACTTCTCACTTTTATTTGCTGCCATTTTTCATAGGAAAAAAAAACCAACACCACAAAACTTGGCTATTCTGGCAGAGAGAAAGTATTTTTTCACTCTGTCCATGTATAGGAACTGTTGAGTCATGGCCTGAGCCACTGATTGAGCACCTGGGGAAAGGACCCAATCAGCCCTGGGAGCACAGGTGAAGGCATTCAGGTGTGGGATCAGAAGAGGTGGAGCCTGGCTGCACCTCTCTTAGACCCCATTTAAGGGCTGACTGCCAGTGGGAATGGTTCTCTGGTTGGTGGTCCTTCCTTGTGGAATTTTCCTGGGAGTGTAGACCTTTGGAGGCAGGTAAGTGCTTTCCCTTTTACTTTGTGACATCTTCTACTGGGCTGGTCCTTTTGCCCTTCCACCTCTTATATTACCCTTCCAATGTGTTGACCTTTCTGACTGGTGTACCATGACTGCTCTTGAGCCCCAGTATTTTGAAAGGGGCTGAAGGAAGGGAGAAGATCCACTTGGTGCCTTGCTCAGTGCAGCTGAGAAGGCTGTGGTTCCTTGCTGCATTCTGCTTTCCTGCAGTTGTGCTGCCAGCCCTGAGTGTTGCCAAGCCATTATTTTGAAACTGTATTGGTGTAAAATGCATTAGTTCTAAGGTGGTTTAGAAGCCATTTATAATGAAACTTGGAGTTTTTGATAGAAGAGTAACTGAAACCCTTTATAAAATATATTGGTTCCAGTTCACTGATTAAACTCAATTGCTGTTTCACAATCTCTGTTCCACTCAGCTTCCTCTGTTGGCCCTGCAGAGTACCCAGACTTGTCTCTGAGCTTGGTAAATGGGGACCTTTGATGCTAGGTAGGAATGTTATTGCAATAGGAGTTCACAGCTCTGTTTTAAAAGAATCAGCATCTGTGCAGCAAGGGGGCTGAAGTTGCTGTTTGTAAGGCTAAGGTAAACACAAAGCATGGCGCAGCCCTTGTTCTCAGGCACTGCAAGGTTTTAGCAAGGCAGGGATTTGTGCTCCATTGCTGTATGTGTGTTGGGAATGGCCCTCCATTCACAAAATGGTATTATCACTTGCTATATCATGTACAAAATGGCGTCTTTAGTCCGGCTGTGTCCAGATATCCTGTACCTGTATGCTGGCAAAGCTCAGCTGCAACATGGGGGCTATTTAGATGTCTTTAGTCAAAGCTGTGGCTGAGCAGCAAATGAGGACTAAGCTCCAATGAATTGGAGAGCAGGTCTGACTGCTCAGAGTTGGGTGTATTACTTTTCCAGAGCTATTCATAACCTTGGAATGATAACAGAATCATAGAATGGTATAATAAAGCCATCCTTAGGAATTGCCAAGCAAAGGATCCCCATGGGTCCAGTGCACAAGGATGAGCTGAGGCATGGGTGGGCTACCAGCAGCTTGGTTGGGAATAACAGCAGGAAGGACATTCAGCTTCTGTGGGGCATTGGCATGCACTGGAGCTGTAGAAGAGAGGGAATATGGTGAGGCATTTAGAAACAGTTCTATACAGTTGTGAAATCCCCCACTGGTGCATAGCTGAAGTGATCCTATTTTTATCCAGGAAATCCTTACATATGTACACAACACAAATAAATCCTGGTTGCATAATGCATTTCTGTCAGCTGTAAAAATGTGTACTGTGCTTTTTCACCATGAACTGCTGTCCTCTTGTGGTTAATCTGGTACCACCAGAAACCCAACAGCCCACCCCTGCTTATTAAAAACTGAGATATGTTTTAAGTTCTAAGGCTCAGATTCTCTCTAGATATTTGTAGTTTGCTTATACTTACGTCATCACATGAAAATGAAGGTTGAGGACTGTTTTAGTGAATCTTTCCATAGGCACATTGGCTCTTTTCTCAATGCCTCGTATTTTTATAATTACTCAGATACTGATGGCTGCTTAGCTGGGACCTGGCCATTACCTGGCACTAATGTGTTGAGCCACAGGCTCACTTCAATGAGGAAATAAACTCTTTGGGTTTAGGACAAAACACAGTTTGATTTTGTTCCTTCTTGTTTTATTTCCCCCTTCAACACTGTAAAAGTGTCAGGTAACAGTGATGGCTGACAGCTAGCAAGCACTGCAAGGCAAGGTTTGGTTTGGCTTTAGGAAGTCTAAGCCCCTATTAATGAAATCTTGGTCCCTATCTCTGAGAGTTGACTACTTTGGATGATAACTGACTCCCTGAACCAAATAATGTGCCAAAAGTTCTTAGCTTTGTAATCACCCAAATAAATGTTGGGCCTTATACCTGGTTTGCCAAATCGTGGTCTGTACCAGAGAAAAACTAGAATCCTCCTCTGTCTCCAGTCTTTGTGTTATTTCCAACCACTGTATGCACACCAAGCAATTTGCTGCACTTCTGAGGTTTATATGGAACCTTGCAATGCTGATAGAGAATAGATTTACTAAGAAGGTGCATAAGAAAAATTCATCATTGTCTTGATTTTTCTCCCTTCCAAATGGTGTATTAGCAGCCCAGGCAGGTTAGTTTCCCCCTTTGGAAGCTATTTTGCTATTTTTGCACTGTTAGTTTGTTCGAGGCCCCAGGAAGCAACAGGTACAGAATCCAGAGCTCATATTGCAATGGTGATGATGTGTTTTGCAGTAGCACGGTGGAAAATCTCTGCATCAGAGGTGTTAATCTGATCTGTCAGTATTGGTGTCCCACACCTCAGCCCCGGTGCAGGAAATTAAAGGATGAGATCTGCAAGAGAACTATTTCATAATGCTTTAAACAAATGAACTTCTTAACATTTCATGATCTGTGTGAGATTGTTTTGTTGGTAGCAATACTGCCTGTGGTGCTGAGACTGTGGCACACACCCATTGCAGCCCAGCAATGTGCACAGAAGCCAGTTGCTTGAGCTTTGCTGTTACTGGGTAAATTACTCCATCACCCTCCATTTTCATTTGGATTCAGTTTTAGGGACACAGCTGGCCCTAATATGGTACTGCAGTTGCTTTATAAGGAAAAACTGTCTGCTGCTCCCAGGAACTGTGATAGAATCACAGAATGATCATTAAGGTTGGAAACGATCTCTAGGATTCCCAAGCCCAACCCAACCCATTGACCCTGTGCCTCAGTGCCACATCTCCACAGCTCTGGAACACCTCCAGATGGTGACCCCACCACTCTCTGGGCAGCCTGTGCTGATGCTTTTCACTTTCCCTTCTTTCTTTTTCCTAACATCCAACCTGAATGCTGTGGGATCCTACCCCACACCACCAGAAGCACTTCACTGATGTGGGCAAAAATTGAGCAACCTTCTCCACTCCTTCTAACCTTCCCCTACACCCCCCAGCTTGGTTTGGTTTCTGTCTCCTCTTTATGCCTTTTTTTCAGGATATTTTCATTTGCTTTACTGTCTCCTGGACACCCTCCAACCTATGAGGGGCAGAAACGGACCTCCAGCCTCACATCAGCAGGCTACAGCTCTCATGGGAGCACGAGAGCATGTCTGAGGAGAAATAAATGCAATCTGTGCTCAGCAAGAGGCTGTGGTGGAGCTTCACACTAATGCCTTCTGTTAATTTCAGAGTCCCCTCAAGAGAAAAAAGGCATATAAAAAGGAAGCTGAAATTCCTCAAGGATAACGGTAATGTACCCTATCCACAAATTACCAGCAGACCTTTACAGTAGCTTATCGCCTATAAAAAGCTTCAGAGTAGTCATTACAGCCATTGAGCTGATGGTAGTTTTATGACTTTTACTCACCATAAGGCGATGCAGCGGTCACCTGATGCAAAACCGCTTTGGAGGGGCTGGTACCTGCAGGGCCCCTGTGCCTGCGGTGTCACTTCCCGGTCACCAAACAGGAGGGGGAAATGGAGCTGTAAAAGTTCCCAGCTGGTGTGCAGAGAGCTGTGAGGGGCTGCCAGAAAGCTGCAATAGCCCAGGTGGGTGAGCTTTGTCCCAAAAACGTCCCGGATGAACTGTCCCTCTCTGTTTCTTGTGGGCCCTTGTAGAGCCTGTAGAGCAACAGGCTCTACAACTTGTTTGCTCAGGACATTGGCACTTAGTGTGTTCTGTGTTGCACTGAGACTCACCATGGAAGGTCTTCCTATAGTGAGTAATTGAGATTTAGTATATTGGGCATAACAAGGCTTTGAGGCATTAGATAATGTGTCTCCCTTTCTCCTCACTATTCATTTGGAAGGAGATGAGGAAAATGGAATGCTTCAGGTAAACTGTAGCACACAGGTTAGATACAGTCATCCATCTGCACGTATTATTGCTGTTCTATTTGTTATGCAATCAATGGCAATAAAACGTGAAATGTAACTGAACAAAAGCTCTATGCCAGAGTACAGATGAGGTTCCTGCCCACATTCTGCAGCAGAATTACTGTATATGCCATTGTTGTTAGATCCCACTTTGTTTCAACTCTAATGCCATAACAAAAAAATTTGTTTCCGTAATAACATACATTAAAATGTATGGATGTAAGTGTACACACATAACTTATCATAGCTCACTTTATTTGCAGTGGGGCTGGGATTTTATCAAAGACTGAAGCAAAAACAAATATTGTAAATAGAAAACAAATCTTGAAGTATAATACATGTGTAAAATCTTAAGCAAATGTTTACCAATTACATCACCTGGAACAATTAAGGTGCTGCTGTGGAGCAGCACGTTGATTTAAGAGGGCATGGTTTGCAGGTCTATGGTAAGCGCCAAACCTGTGTCATCCAAAGCACAGATGTGCTCCAGTCCCCACCCTTCTAGTGCTCTTGTACAAAGAAATAGTTGATGCTCTCCACTGGGGGAATGGAAAGGGAAAAGGTAGCAATTAACAACTGTGCTCTCTATACTTATTTTTACTTACTTTTACTCAAGTGTGTATCAAATGTGGGCCAGATCTTTCACTGCCCAGCAGTGCAGGGAAATGCACACTTCATTAAGGAAAGGCACACAAGTGGTAGTGTTTCATCCATTTCCTGGCTGGATGCATTAGATGTTTATAAAACAGTTAATCCAATGAATGACTATTAAAAAAAAATCATTGTTCAGTTATTTTTAGATTCAGGAGTCTAAAGGAAGGAAAATTGCTTAGATTAGTTTGAAGCCCTCTGGAAATGTAGTCTTCACTCAACCTAACATGTGATAGAGGAAAGTAGATCTAAGCAAGACCACAAAAACATTGACAAGACTAATGAAGTCTTCATACATTTTTTTGCATTATGCTTTATATTTTTATATGAGCCTAAGTGATAAATATAAGAAGGAAAAAAAAATGCATAACCTGTATGATGAAAACACTTTCAATTAAGTGCTGGTCAAGTGTCATTTATGTCATATTGTCAGTAGACTTGTTATTGAGAAATTTGTATTAGGAATATATTATAATCTGTAATCTTTAATGTTGCTTTTAATCTGTAATGTTGTTTTTTTTGTTTCTCAGGGAATGCCCTGGAATTATTTTTGGCTGTTGGAGTACTTGTATGCAGCTGGCACCTTGAACATTAAGGTATATTGGTCAGTCTCGTGTGGACATAGTATTTATATCATATTGCTTATTCCATGTCTTCTAACCAGGTGTTCAATGTAAAATGCCTTTCTTAATGCAGGAACTCAGTGCTTCCTCCTTGAGAAAAAACTAACAGTAGAAAATCATGATGCTAAAAGATATATATATTTTTTGGTTTAAATTTAATTGGTTTAATTAAACCTTATTTTAATTCAAGAGAATATTTGTGTCCTTTACGGTTGTTACTCAGTTCTGTTCCATCAAATTCCTCAGAGTGGATTAGATTTTCTAGCTGATGGCAGTATGGTTTTTTTTAAGGAAACAAATGTGTTCAGTGCATCTTCTCTGGAAAGCTTGCTTGGTCTAAATATCGATTGGGTTTTACTACCAGCCAAGGTCAGAAACTGAAGAGGTTCTTGCTGCAGGAAGCTGTATATTAATCTCAATATCAACTAAAGCACCTAAACTGTTATTGGAATTTGATGATCAATTACAGCTTTGAAAAGTACTTAGTATGACATTTGTCGAGCTTCCATATTTTGTGTTATGCTGTCACACCTGGTAGTTCAATAACTGGAAAAATACCAGCTAAGGACCTCTTCAGCTCTTTGTGCAGATGATATCTGCTTTATAATTCTCTTTTCTTGCTATAATCTGCATTAATGGGCATTCCACACCATTAAAAGGCTTTTTTGCTGCCACCCTTACATTAATTCAAGAATGTACCTCTGTTGCTCATGTTTAGGCAGATACAGAACACAAAACCTTCTTCCAGGTGAATATTTCTTAAGTCCTGACCCTGAAACCTTTACATTTGGAAATGCCATCATTAAATTCAAGCACATTTCCTCTGTCTGCCTTCTTGAAATAAATGCTTGTGCAGGGTCTCTAGGCACATGGACCCACACCACATCACACTGGAGCACAGTTGCACAACTGGGCTGAATAAGGGGCTGTTTCCCCAAGTGCGTGCTCTCCTTATATGGGAAGAATGCACCTGATATATTCACAGATATTTTTTCCTCCTCTTTTGCATTAAAACGGTGTTGTAGAAGTAAGATCATCAAAGGCTATAAATATGACACGATCCTCTTAAAACTTTTAAATATTTACAAGTCAATTTCCTTCCTCTCTTGCTTCCCAAGATAGAGTCTCATTAAATTAAACCAACTTTCAGAAAAACTTTCCAGTAATCACACCAGCATATAATATCCAAAAGTCATCAGAGGGCAAGGCCTGGGCCATCATAAGGATTTATATTCATTTGGGGTCACATTTCACATCAGATCTAAAAAGAACACCAAAACAAAAGATCAGCTCTCAACACTCTCTTAAATTAACTCCTTTCTTTGCTTTGGCCACTCTTTATTAAAAGGCAAGGCAAAAAGCTTGCAGAAGTGCATCCTGAATTTAGCAGAGCTGCAAACCTGGTCCTCACTCCCTGATTTTTCTGCCTAGCTTATTTGCACTGGTCTAATATTTCTGTTGGTTTTCTTTTCTAGGAAAGGCAGCTGTTCTCCAATAACCCAGAAGCTTTGCTTGTTTTAAGCATCAATTGTGACAACATCATTAGAAAATCAGCATCATTACTACCACAAGGACCTTTTCCATGCAAGAGCGCATAAAACATTAGTAGTGAACTTCTGTCTTCTGACATATGTGTTGCACCCTCCAAATGAGCTGGAAAGAAAGTAGGGGTTTATCAGGCATCAAGTTCAGCCATCCAAATATCACAGTCCTCATTTTTGTTGCGAGTCGTATGCAATTTTGAAATGGTTTGTAAATTTAATTGTCAGTGTATGGAGTGTGCATAGGCCATGCACAAGCAACAGCACTGCTAGGATTAGCAGCTGTATTTCTTAGGCAAGTAGGTCTAACCTGCTTTGTTGGAAGCAAAATTGACCCTGTGCTGTTTTAGCAAGGTGGCAGACAGATAGGGTGACACCCAGTGCTGTGAACACTCAGAAATGGTAGCACTTCTGGGTCATCAGTCGCTTCACTATGAAGCTGGAGCAAAGTTATCTGCTTATATTGCCTGTTGTTACTACTTTGAAGGGTCAGGAGATGAAAACGGAGGATCTCCTTCCTTTTTATTGCACTTATGTTATGAATGATGGTAATTGTGTTGTTTATTCTTCAGGCTGATGAGAATCAGCATTCATTTTGGGATCTTTGCTATTGATGGACAGTACTTAAGTTAGGAATCACTATAAATCAAGATTTAGAACATATCTTGTCCCAGTGTGAGCTTCTACTCCTTGTGTATTACAACTTACCTGAATGTTTGGATGCCATGTTGAACTACTATATTGCACTAGAGTCTATGAGTTACAGAGGATCTTGAGTGGTACAGGTAGATCATTTTAATCCACTTTTAATCTGCTATTTGTGTAGCATTTGTTAGATATGAACAGCAGTTTGAGGTTGGAAGAACAAAGGCTCTTGGTTGTAAGGCATTTCTAATTCATATTTAGCTCTATAATTGGGTACTTTTTTTTGCTGGAAAAAAAAGTGGGAGTTATGAGTTGTAAAGTCTAATTGGAAAGGAAAAATGCAGTCAAATGTGCTGTCTTCTATTACTATGTGATATTCATGATTAATGCAGTGCAATCTTCAATCTCTTTTCCTCTGCTTCTTTTTAAAGTCAATTATCAACATCAACAGAGCAACAAAGCTGATGTCTCAGCAGCAGATGAAGGAGATGAGATGCAACTGATCCCCCATAGGCAATAATGAGCATGACTTGTGAAGTAGTAAACTATTTGCCAACAAAAAGCAGAAATTGTTTTAAGTGAGATTTTACAGCTGGAAAATATTTTAGAAGAATTAATAGCATTAACCATGTACCAACATGTAGTTAATTACATCAACGTTGAGACTCTAGCAAGACTATCACTGCTTTTCTAGGACCACCAGATGTTTGCTGCACCTATGAACAGAAGCAGTATGTCCGTAAATTAATGCCTATTTAGCTTGGCATATTTGATTTATATATATATATTTATATATTTATATTTGCTACTTTCCTGCAAACACCTGTTTCAAAGATTTATGTCTGAGAGGCAATTTTCTTCCCGAGAGTTATCTTTTAGTCACAAAAGTAGGTCTCCAGAATCATAGCTTATTGCAATAGCACAGAAGAATAAGTCAAGAGTTATCGCCAAGTACAGCCAATTCAAAATAAAAAAAAAAAAAATCTTTTTTTTTTTTTTCATTTTGAATTATTTTTCAGTTCCAAATCCAGTTTCTGAGTTATGATTATGAGGCTCTCAGCTCTAAGCTCAGTTCTAACTAAAATTTTCAAGAAATCACAGGACTATTGTGTGGAAAAGCCCCCTCAGAAATTAAAGGGAAAACATACAGCTGTTGAGCTGATGCCTTGGAAATGCACCGTGTAGCCCTCATTGCATGAAATGTTAGCTCAAACTCACAAGCGTACTCAGATTACTCTTCGTTTGCTGGTGACCTCTGTCTTTTGAGCTTAACCCACAGATGCAAGAGCCCAAAGGAATTCTATATGGAGTATGAATGTTAGTGTACCTCTCTACCCTATCTCGACTATAACAGCGTTCACCTTTACTACGTTATGAAGGTGAAAACTAAGGGCTTTTGGAAAAGAGGAAGTATTCAAGCAGGATTTTGAACATTAACAGAAAGAGCTACTGGGAAAAATTTCATAGATGCCATGTGTGCGAACATCAACAAGAGACTGGGAGCATTAATAAAAGCATCAATTAACAAGAAGAACATGCAAAGTGAGAGATGTCATCAGGCACCATATCAGTTAATTAAGTCCAGAAATGAAAAGATGTTTCTTCTGTGTATGGCCTGTATTCCTTTATTCATTGTTTTGAGCAGGCTACAAGATCTTCATTCTACGTTGGAACTCTGTGGAGACAGTTCTTATGGATTTTGACATTAAGCATCCAAACAACACCTCAGCACTGTGGGGCATTTGAGGTGAAGTCATTCTTATCGAAAGAGCCAGCATAATTTCTCTGCACCATTTAAATCCAAACAAATCCTATTTTAAGCACTTTGGAACGACTTGAGTGATGCGAAGGCCTTTTCTTGGGCTTTCTGCCCGGGAGTGAATTTCACCCTCAGTGAATTATTATTATTATTGGGCTCTACTTATGAAAACATAAAGCAAATAACCCATGCAGATAATATTAAAGCACTGGGAAATGGAAATTCATAGCAGACTGAAGAATTAAGTAGGAATTGTTACACAAACCTTACTGTGCTACAGGAGGATGCACTGGATGACCTCTGGATCTCCCTGGGTCTGACTAGCGACAGCTTATTGAAAAAACTCTTTTTCCATAAATATGTGATGTATCAGGCACCAAGGCACATATTTCTCTACATTTTTTTCTCTTGAAAAATACCGTAGTTTTATTACATTTTCCCATTTTTTTTGCAAGTATTTCTTGAGTCAGAAACGACGATATCCTGAAGATGAAGTGATGGCATTGCAGCACTTTCCTTACATCCCTGATAAAATCTACTATTTTATTTCTGCTTTCACGTGTATGTGTGCATCACTAAGGTTCTATTTCATCCTCTAAGTTCTCTTTTCACTGCATCATAATACTCAAATATCTTGTCACCTTTTCTTGGACCACTGCAGATTCTGTGAAAATGTGTATTTATTTTTGCTTTTGCTACTGACACAGTATTTTCAGAAACACTGTGCAACTCAGCTTTGAGGTTTTAGTGATTTCTACTCAGTCCTGAAATACATCTTCATATGTTGTTGCAGTGTTTTTCATATGGATCCCAATTAAGGAGTACGCAAAACAGGAACTGACTTCAAGCACGGGAGCAAACTCCAGGAAGTCAACAGTAGCCTCGTGCTGAATGCTGTTTCCCTTTAACTGTCCTTCAGATGCATCCAGTAGCTTCTATATTGACTTCTTACACAACGTAAAGCAGTGAAACTTCATTTTGTGCCATATGCATTCATTAAAAGGTAGATTTTAGCCCATAATTAACTGTACTTATAGTTAGACTCTTTATTATATTTCAGGGTCTTAAACCATGGCATGCAGTACTGACTACTGCAAACAACAATTTCCTTTTGCCTCCTACCCTCTGCTCACTTTTAGATCTCATTCTGTAAAAGTAAAATAAAGGCAATGCAGCCTACATCAAGAGAACTAAGAATTCAAAGGTGTTTTTAGCACTGGGCAAAAAATTAAACAACTTCAGGAGATGCTTATAGTTCCTAAAAATGGAAGTATCAACTGGTAAGTTTTTTGAAAATTGAATATAAAATCATAGAGAAATGCTTTATTTGATTCTCTGTTTATGGGAAATTCATTTTATTTGACTTTTTTATTTGTAATATCAACTATATTGCAGAGCAGAGTTTCTAGGTGCTCCCTTATGGTACCATTCTTCTAAATTATTAATGCCGTACTGTTGATATATTGTCAGCCTTGTACATACATTCTATGAAAATGAGTTTTACAGTAGGCTGGGATTTATAACAAAGCTTGACATATGCAGCTAATTCACCTAGACAGTCTTGTCAGTTTTAGGTTCATAAATAATTGATACTCAGGGCTTGGAGTTCAGCTACTGTTAGTGCTCCAGCTGTTAAATTTCAGCAGCATAATGGATGAATATTTGTTTATAATTTCTGTACATGGACCTGATGTCAGATCCCCAGTCTCATTTACATAGGTAGATTGAGATGTTGGAAGTGTAATGAGCATATGAAGATGATGAATTGTTTTCCTCAGTGCTGGTGCGTTTCTGTAAATGTTTGATTAGTTTTGAATGGATTACTGTTAGATTATCTGGTTCAGGGGTTAAAGTGAGCAGCTCTCTGCTCCCAAAGCTTTCATGACGCCTTGCTGACAGGTTTTAAAATTCATACACAGCGATATCAGTGCTGCAAAAGCTAGGGGTATTCTTTGCAACAGATGTTTAGTAATTAAACATACGGTTTCCCTGTTTGGAAGTTGCTTGGGAAATTTAAATCAGAATGATTTGTTTACCGTAGTTTGAGGGAATTACAATTTCTAAAAAAATAATACACTTTTGCCCCTAAAGTGCTGAAGTTTTTTCCCCCAGTGACACTAATTAAAAATGAGCAAAACACACACATGCCCTCACAATAATTCAGATGTTTAACTCCCTGGCAGGCAGATGCGAAGCTATTAAAAGCGGAGTTTCCTCTCATTTTCTCCTTTGGTAAATTAACGAGCAATACTCAGAAAAACATGTTTGATTGGACATCCCATGCAGAGATGCTGAAGCAGAGCAGACTTTTAGCCTGAGCAGGGAGAAGCTGAGCAACGCGGGTGTGCGTGTTGCACATCAGCTCCTGGTGACAGGACAAGCACCGCAAGCAAACGATGCTGGAGAAGCACATAAGTTGTCACCGTGAGCTTGGTGCCTGCCTGCTGGTGCTGGCAGGTGTCTGGGGGCTCTGGGGATACCTGAAGGCAGCAGGGGTGCCAGGTCCTGCTCAGTGCAGAGGCCTGCATCTCACCTCCTTCTGCAGCCTGTGCTGAGGCAGAGGTGCTCTGTGGAAACCAAAAACAAGCCTTTATGGCCACAACTTCCCATTGTTATTTCGTGCCTGACCCCAGCCCTACCGCTGCCTTTCCTAGTCAGGAGAGCAGCAGTCTGAGAAGTCGATAGCACGGCTGCAGCTAAGCTGGGCCGAGCCCTGTGCCATGCCGCGCTTTGTCAGCCCTGTGTACAGCTCCCCGGCTTGTCTGGCAATCATGTTAGTGATTATATGGGTAATGAAACACGTGCTCTTTTTGTCTGTGGCTCTGATTAATCTGCTTTCTATTTAGCTGTGATTTATGGCGCTCAACTGTTGAGGTGAGCGCTGGCCCATCAGTTCCCCAGCCCATTACAGCGCCGGGACCGCTAAATGCCTGCGAGGCTTGAACTGTTTCTTGACAGCCAGGCTTCCCGCTACATTCCCTCCAATCTGTTTTGCTTCCTGGTGTGACCTTTCATACAGTAAAATACATTAGTTGAATAGCACAGTCTCATTAAAAGAGTGAATTAACCGAAGAGTCTTTTTAACTAAATGACAGCCAAAGGACTGAGTGCTAATAGCCACGGGCAGTTAGAAACTTAACTCATGAATCAGGCTGTTAATACTGCTCGGTGCCTGAAGCGCTAAGGGCACCACACTCTCTGCTTGCTCTCATAAGAAGAAAAGCTCATTACTTTCCTCCTGATGGGAGAGAAAGAGTGAGCGAGCAATAATAAAGCTTGAATTTTTCAATACTGTTAAAAATGGGGCTGACAGATTGCCGACAATAGGAGCAGCGGCCTAGACACTGCAAAGAGAGCCACTGAATTAGCAATACCATATATCATACAATCTAATTAAATCAACCCGAAGAATGAAATTAGTTTTCTGTGAGTGAAATGGCCTTTGAAAGAGCGCTATTAAATGAACTGTAGAGCATTAATTAAATAATTCACAGTGAGGGATTTTGCATTTATACAAAAATTGTGCACTTAATTGTCCATGCTGTATTACAGATTTGGCCTTATGTTAACAATGTGTCTAAAGCACACTTATTGGAGCATATCAGGAACAGCTTAACGTAAACGCAGCTTATAAAGTTTTAAGGATTTGCAAAGAAACCAAAGAAAAGGAGGACATGATAGAAAAAATACATGCAGAGTTAACGACTTTTCCACATTAATCCTCTGTGCGTGTCACAACTTGTTACTTTCTTTTTCCCCAGTGGAATGACATCAGGGCTTCCGTTTTCTTAATTAAGGAAAAGTTCTAATGATTTAGCAGAAAGAAGTTCCATTAATTGACCTAAAATAGAATTCATATGAATATATCTTTGGGGGAAGAAGAAATAAAAACAGATGTTTTGGATGACAGAAAACAATAGAGTTCCTCAAGCTCTCAGCAATACAAGCAATCACCCATCTCGAAAATAAAAAGAGGCAGAGAATCAATTATATCAATTATAACTTTATTTTTAGGTCTTTATAACGCTATAATTTCAATTAAGGTTTTAACCATTTTGAAAGGAAAAGCTTTGATTTGGAAACCATCAGAATAAAACATATTTTAAAATGCTAAAATCTTAAAGGGATGCTTAAAGTAATCATAAAACTTGTTGTAGTCCACCCAAATCTCAGTGTTTTCATAAATATACTGTTTCTTGACACTAACTTTTTACTCTATGTTACTCAACTTCCCACCAAAGAGAAGCCTTGTCTGTCAAATATACTTGATGATATCTGATTGTATTTTAAAGCATGTTCTTGTTTTTGGTTCCACTTTTCAGCTAGTGTCAATGGTGTGATGAGCTTTGAGCAGAGACTGACATACACCAGGTAGATAAAAGTAAAGAGGCTAAAATAGTGAAGGATGAGGTGAGCATCCTTCAAGATGGAGCAAGAACCCAGAAGAAAATGTAGGGCGTGTATACATTGAACATCTGACACAGCTCTATGGAAAACAAATTTCCATAGACAGAAGTGGTGATTATCATCTTGAGGCTGTGCACAGCAGCGTAAGTGAAGTACTGCTGACCTCTGTTGTTGCCAGCGATGGGAAAGCAACGAGATGTGTGCAGAGAATCTGCAGCTAATACAGCAGCCACAAAATGCCAGCTCAGATTTACCATTCTGATTTACAGCTTGCTACCCTCAGTACTGTGTGCTTTCATGCAAGGCAATGGCCTACACTGATCGAGATGGTTGTATCTGCATCCCATGGGTGAATAAAGAAATGCTGACTGTGATTCCTCTGGAAGGTGAAAGGGAGAGCCAAGCCAGCATCAAAATCTAAGGGGTCTTTATCAGGTAGGCTAATCCTCATGGTGAGTACTGGTAAATCATTTGGCCATTAGATGCTGACACAGGCTATGCATCTTTGATCTTTGAGTTTGAGATGCAATCTTTTGTTCACAAGACCACCTTGCAAATAATAGCAATAAGCCTGGCACCACCCAGGCACGGCTGAGAGACAGTATCTACTCAGACAGGCACCTCTCATTGGAGTTAAGATGAGAGCTGCTAGCACAATGCAGAAAGGACAGGCACACAAGGTGCAAACACCGAATGTCTGTTTGCAGCATCTCCCCAAATATTTTTACGAATGGGTATGTATTTTGTGGTGACTACACACTCACGGCAGAGTTTTCTTCCTAAAAGCATCATGTATGAGATCCGCTGGCAAAGTTTCCCCAATTTGCCTTTGTCCTCACTCAGAGAGATGAGCCTACGAGGTACCTGTCTCCTCACAGGTACGCATATGTTGCAGCTATCCTAAACTGTTTAACTGGGCCCGCTCTCAAACACGCATGAGGCTGTAATTTCTTCTGACACTCCAGGTAATGCTGACTAGACTTTCACTGATAATATTTTTTTAAAATGACATTGAAAGGCTCCAGTGACAAATTATTGTAGTCCCATATTTCCATTTATTTTATTCCGAGATGTGGTATTGATATAAAATCATCTTGAACCTGTTAATGATATTTCATGTGCAGTAATGTCAAACTATTCAATCAGTCGCATCATTACCTTTCATATTAAGCATATTTAGTTTATTCAGTCATAACAAAGCATTTCTAGCACTAAAGGTTTCTTTTTTTCCCAAGTACTCATTCATTTCAATTTCATTTCATATCATCTCTAGAAATGTATCTTTTGTCTTGATTTTAGAGAACAGCCAAAGGAACAAAATGCTTTATTACCTGAGCTGAAAAAGAGCTGAAGATTTGTTCCTCAAAATAGGTAACTGAAAATATTTGGGATATTTCACTGAAAAGCTTATTGAAGGTTGAATTTTGCAGGTGTTTTCTTTTAAATCAGAACTTTCTCTTTGAAGAGCTTGAGACGTTTGCAAAATTGGTGGAAATGCTAATTAGATCTCTAGGTCATCCCACTGGCAAAACAAGATACAGTTTCCAGATACAGAATGCTTCCAATATGAAAGAAACACTGCTGCTGAGGTTAACAAAGGGATTAAGAAGCCTGGTAATAACTAGATATGCAACTACAGCTGTATAAAACTACTCCATGAAACTTACTGGATATTCTTTTAGCACAAAAAGGAAATAAAAATATTTCTGCAATGTTTAGGCTCTTGCTGCACAAATTTGTAATCTTTGAATTTCTCTCTGGTCTTCTGAGATGGATGAGGTGACAGAGATATTAAGACAGAGCTCCAGTCCTCCTGGCACTCAGACCATTGGGGCTGGGGCAGTGTTTGGAAGAGTACCAGTCCAGACTGCCCAAAGCTAAAACAGAAGAGGTTGTACCTTTATTTTTTTAAGCCAACTTCTCATACCAACATTACTTCTAACAGGCTATCTTGATGTTTCCTTCCATTTTCACTGTTTGGGTTGCTTGTCTTGATGAGAGAGGTCAAAGGGTGGGTAATTAAATGAAGAGCTGTTCAACCTAGTACTTAGAAGAATGTACTTTTCCCCTGGAGTCAAAGGAGTTCACACGAACAGAATGTCATCTTTGTTATTATTGTATAATAAGACATCTCAAATAGGGAGCATCAATGATGAAAGATGTATAAAGGGACAAACTAAAATATGGATTATAGAATAACCCAAGTTTGAAGAGGGTCATCAAATCCAACTCCTGGCTCCATACTGGGGCTAGCATGGACTTACCATTGGTATTTAGATATACTTCATTCATTATCACATTTTACTTCATTATTATATTGTACTATTCAGTTGATGTTGTTTTCAAATTATGACTGGCAGATGAATTATGAAGAATTATAGAGATCATTGTGAGCTCAATTCTGTATGTACAAAAAGGCATAGGGAAAACAGTGGAAAAAATCATGTGCTTACCCAACCTGGCCAAGAAATCTAGATTTCTAAGTGTACTGGAAATGCTGAGCTGTGGCCTGAAGCAGTGATTGACCACCTGATGGACGGCAGGGCCAACCCAGGGGACCTCAGGTGCATGCAATGAAGTTGAGTGACCAGAAGGGCTGGAGCCAGGATCCACCTCTTCCCAGACCTTATTAAGGCTTAGCAGTGGAGGTAAAAGCATTTTGCTGAAGGTCCCTGCATGTCTGAGGTCTCCCAAAGGTAAGCAGTTTTTCTTTCTTTGTTTCTGTGTCTAAGGTTGCTGTATTTGGTCGTGTTCCTATTTGCTGCAGCCTAGGGTTGTGCCACCCTGCTACTATTTCTGTACTTTCCATTGCATTACAGTGTTACGCTAAGGAGGATCATAAAGATCAAAGGACACACGCTTAAGGTTAGGGAAATGAAAAAGGTGGTGTAAAAAATGTAACTATTTGATGAAAATGTGTTTTTTGAAGCAGCTATAGTAATAGGAGTATACCAAATGCATTTTTTGATCTTTGTTTCAGTTATGAGGTCTTATAAGTACTCAAAGTGCAAGAAGCACTGATACATATACGTTACATATACTTGAAGCTGAAGGCGTACTAACCTACAGAGAAGTTTTGATTAGCCCTCAGACAAGTGTCTAACTTTCTGGGGTTCATCTAAATGTAAGAGGCTATGCCTCTTGCTTCAGAGAAGCGGGGACAGGATTGATCTTACATGCATTTCTTGCTGTCTCTCCTTGATATCAATAGCCATTACAGTCATCTTTCAAACCAAAATGAAGTTCCAGAAGATTTTGGTACGATTGAAAGAGCCAGCATTTATGGCTCTCTTACCTATTGCATTATCTAAAACCGATGCCTTGTTGGAAATGACCGACTAGTCAGCATGGCATAGGGCCAGTGTGTTATATATCAATATATAATTTAAGAACTGTCATTCAGTATGCTGCAAAACTTGCTATTAAGAATTATTCATTCCCCTTCTTGAGCACCCTCTTCAATGCCTCCAAAAGGTTGCCATTAAAGAAATTATTCCTTATCAGGAAAATCATCTACTAGAATGTGTGGGTGGTTCATGGAATTTTAATAGAGAGTTCAGCATGTGTTGGAAACAACTTTTGCCCTTTAACAACACAAGAGAATCCTTGCTGTGTCAGACCAGCAATCCGCCCTGTCCTGTAATCTGGCAGCAGCAACAAGAAATGCTCAAAAGAGTAGGGTATGGAGACTGGGCCAGTGTTTGTAGTCACAGAATCATGTAGGCTGGAAGGGGCCTCTAGTGCATGTCTAGTCCTACCCTCTGCTAAAGCAGATTGACTACAGTAGGTTGCATGAGAAAATTTCCAGGTGAGTTTTGAATATCTCCAGGCCACCTTCAGTACATTGACTTGTTATTTCTCTCTGCTTTTATAATCATAGGATCAGTGATGTGGCAAGCTATATCACTGTATCTTTCAGTTGCATCTGTTTGTTGGCATTCAATTTGCCTGAGACCACTGTGGTCCTGTTTAAGCTTTTGTTGTCCAAAATTTCCTATAGTAAGGAATACCAGAAGATCTACTGTAAGGCTACCTTCTGTTCTGTTTGAACTGATCTCCTGAGGGTTTTAAAGCATTACACCTCCTAGAGCTGTGCAATTTTTTTCAACTATCAGTTGTATGCTCACCCTATGCGTTGCCTTCATGATTTGAAAGCTGCAGTCATACTTCTACCCACTCCTGTCAGTTCCTCATGAGCATGATAGATCTCTTTCATTTCCCCATCTTCTTTAGCGTCTCCTTCCATGTGTCCTTTGAGGTATTTGATCCATTGGGATTAGCCTTTGGTGTGCTTTGATAAGAAAAGAAGACAGGCCTGGGGTGAAAGCTCTGGGAATGACCTGGCATGGCTATCTATTGTCGTTTGAGTCCAGGGACAGTGCAGAAACACACAACGTAGCGTGTGTTGAGGGGTTGGCCTGGTATTTTAGTGACTGTCATTTTATATAGTCTACTTTGTGTCCTGCCTGAGTGATTGACTAACAAAGCTTTTGGAAAACACAGGAAAAAATGCATCCTGCATGTGCTCAGGATGAGGCATGAGATTTGAAGCTGGAATTTTGGAAGGGTTGTGTATTTAGGACAACCACCACGCCACTGATCCCAGAAATGGGAGGCTTCAGAAGCATCTTGTTCAGAGAGATCCAAAACACGTGCAAAGAACAATGTCCTGTAAATGTCTGCTTAGGTTCCCGGGGAGAGATGAAAATAACAATCGATAGTTGTTTGATATGACCATTAAGAAAATTTGATTTACATGTACTTGTGTTGATGCAATGAGTGCTTTTTTATGTAAATGAAGACCAGCCTTAGTAAAATTTCTTCATCGGCATCCTGATGCCTTCTCAGACAATAGCTTCATGTGAATAACTGGCTTGACAAAGGCCCCTCTGTGCACCTAGTTTTATCAGACAATAATTTTTATCACTTTCCATCAATGCTTTGTTACTTTGAGGAATTCAACTTATAATAAATGTGTTGTTGATGTTCTAACAAGAAAAGAACAGATGCAAGTTCAGTGAATATTGAGTTTTAAACTTGTCTCACAGTGATTTGTGGCTGTGTCATAGCAAATATTTTTCAATGTCATTGCCTAAGCCCTGGCTGTCACTAACATGGTCAGCTGGGGAATAGAAGGCCTAACACTATGATCTCAGTATTAATGGGAGCTGTTGAGAGTGGCAAAGGTGATAAAGTATTGTTTAGTTATTGGTGCCATAGTTTTGCTGCGGGACATTATTATAAAATGCTGTGGGTTTGTTTTTTTGTTTTTTTTTTTTTTTTGGTCAGATTTCAATCACCTGTTCCAAAACGTATTTAGAAACTTACTGCAGAAAGTCCTGAAAAACAACTTTGAGTGTTTTGGCTTGTTGGTTTTTTCATTTTTGAGTTTCCTTGATTTTTAAACTACAGGTAGCGCCATGCAAACCTAACATCTTAAAGCAGATCTAAGTCAGTCTCTGAAGAACGGTTTATTCCTTTGTAGTATACCTTTAGTTATTTATATGCAAATATTTTAGGTTCAAGGCTTAATGCAAACCAAAAAGTATATCTTCCCTGTTATGTAGAATAGTTTGGAAGTTAGTTAAGGGACTTCAGTTCTTCTAGATCTTTGTATATCTGGTAGGCTGTCCTTCCCCTTGGTGCACATGTATATTTTATATTAATCTCAATGGAAGTTATGTGAGGGTATTCAAGAGAGAGCATACCCCCATTTGGTAGGTAAATTTATGTGATGCTCTTTTCCTTATTCCATAGTCCAGTACAAGAAGAAATATAGATATAAGATTTATAAAGCTTCTACAATATCCTGTTTTGCCAAATTGTATTCTAGCAAGGGCATGACAGGATTACTTACCTTCACCTTGACACTCAAAGAATGCAAATTAATGACTTACTGTCATTGTCAATAAAAGTAGCCATGTATGTTTTTAAGTTACAATTAAAATTACCCAGAATTCAAGCTTTTATTCATGGCCGAGATTACATGATTCTAAACCTACTGATTAATGCATTCACAGTTACTTTAAATGAGGTACAGTATCTCTTTATAAAGAGAAATATGAAATTAGATTGTGAGAGTTTATATAGCTTTTAAATATCAAGCTGTCAGGTTTTGTGCAGGTAGAAATATTATAATTGAAGAATGGTGAAGAAAGAGTTTGTATTAGAGATGATTTTCAAGCAAATTCATACTGAGCAGAATATAATGGAGACAGGCTTTTTGCCAGTGCTTTGGCTCTGCTGACCTCCATTTGCAGCAGAGATTAGCTTGATAAAGCCGGCACAACCTCAATAAAACACTAACAATGGAAAGAAGTAAATAGAAATCATATTAAGCAGCAGCAATATTGCATGAATTGAAACAAAAATTTAGGTATAATGGCCTTGGTGGGTTTTAATATTGTTCCCAATCGCATCACAATATGAATCATATCGCAGTGATTCTAAATAACATTTATCATCTTTAAATCTTCTCCCCCAGTAGACGTCTCACATTATTTGAGAGGGCTTTTTTTTTTTTTTCCTGAAGAGTTCATACATAATTAAATGGAAGTAAAGGGTACAGAATATGTTGAGAAACAGCAACTTTGCGTTATGTGTTCAATTAAATGCAACAATCCCTTATTTATCGTTATTTTGCTACCTTCCAAAAGTTAAATGAATAGAATAATAGAACGGTATTGCAGAACAAAACTGAAATTTATCTTGATGGGGAATTTTATTCAGTTTTCAATTACTCTGGCATTGCTGAATTCTGGGTATAATCTGTAGTGCATGACAAAATGGTAAAAAAAAAAAAAAAAGAAAGATTGGTAAAAAATGTATTTATAGGGGATTGGAGACTAAATTTAACAGAAAGATGGTTCAATTAATTTTATGAGGAAAATTATCTGTCTAAAGGACTATGTCTTCATTTATAAGGAAAAGGTTTAAACTGTTGTGTGGATGGGCTTCTTTCTTCACCATAGGACCCTGCGGTTCAAGCTGTAGTTCCCTTAGCAGTATTTCAGGACAGTCAGAAAGCTCTGGAAGACTCAAGACTCAATGGGAATAGATGAGAGAAAATGTCAAATACTTTTATTTTTTGCATTTCCATCTCCTGATTCTTGACACTTTGCTCACCATGTAAACTCCTGTGTTCTCCAGGCACACAGTTGTCCAGCATTACTAAAAGCCAATGCTGCCTTCCAAGCTCAGTGTAAGGAGAAGACCAGTAAACTCTAGTTGTTTGTCACTGGATTTATATATGATAGGTGAGTCTGTGGGCACTATATGAGCATGATTGAAGAGGTGTATGAAAAAGAGAGTCAGGTAAAATGGGTTTAATGGTGATAATGGAACCATATTCACTTCAAGCGAGAAGTATGATTAGTCAGCAGTAGAGTTATTTAGGAGGACCCGATTGCAAATGTTGACATTAAGGAGAACATCTTTTTAGGAAGAGGACATATCAAAACCGGAGCCTTGCAGACAGGATGTTCAATAACTGCTCCCTGTTGCTCTTATGACCTGTGAGAAGCAGCTTGCTTAGGTCCCTATGTTCAGGATGGGTCTCAGAGATGTAGGCCTTTAATGTGGAGGAGAAATTAAGTGCCTAAGAAGGATAAGGACTGAGCCTTTGCATGTTCTACTTGCTGGATGGTAACTACCTTCTTGTTCTACAGGTGTTTTTACTAGATCTGATTTTACTTTTTTTGTGGTCTCGTAGCGATTATCACATTGTACAGAAAACTGGGATTCTTGAGGTTCCTTTGGCAGAATACCCCAAGGTTTTTGCAGATGGACATTCTAAGAGTTCCGTTTGAATATGAGAACATCAATAGCAATCTGATGATATTTGACATGAACTGAAAAATGAGAAACATAGGATATTTATCCATTTAATATCATGAAGTCTGGAACTGACTCTGCCTAACCTAGATCAAACAGACAGTGCAGGCTGTCATCTGCAATCAGTTTATCAGCTTTCACAGCCTGGGTCTAGGTGCTTAAGAATCCAAGTTAACCAACTAAAGGATTGGTTCAGAGATACTAAATAGAGATCTATGTTTAGATATAGAATTTTGGTTCCAGAAGGGAAGTTTACTTTAAAAAATAAAAATAAAAATAAATAAAGCAGCATTTTTATATTCTGTGATAATGATATTATAACACATATTGTAAACAAATCTGACTGAAGTCAGGAGTGCCCACGTGGCATTCGGGATGAAAAAATATATTGGCAACTATATTGTGTATTTTATGGTAGGGCATACATGTCGCAGCTTCCTGTAATACTGTGTTTAAAGGTAGAGCCATCTATTTGGAACGCAAGTTCTTAAGGATACAATGCAACAAGCTGATGAAGTGAACAGATAGATAAAATGAATGAAAATAATTAGAATTTGGTAATTAGTAATGATTAAAAGCTAAATTTTAGCTCAGGTGGCTAATTAACAAAAAGCGAGTTTTGTATTTTACTTACATAATGTAGATCTCTATAAAATGTATAATGTAATATAAATAATATAAAATACATATTATATTGCATACATAAAATAAAGGGTATAGTATGTTTTATTCATGATCATTTGCTGGCAACCGTAATGCTAGTCATGGCAAAAATGAAATGTGAATACAGACAAGTAAGGTGAGATGAAAATGAATGAATTTGGCAGAATAAGAGAAAGTGAACCACTGAAAAAGTTGCAGAAGAAAAAAAGAAAAGGAGCATTGACCAAGATGGCAAAAGCCAGCAGCTATTAGCAAATGTTGTCTGTAACTGAAACGAGTTCTTCTGTGTGGTGAGCCCCGCAGATGCCTGTTGGCCTCATGAACTCATGGCAAGGGTCCTGAGAGAGTTGTATTGGCGTGGGAAAATGAGGCCAAAACCTGAAGCTTTGCAGTAGAAAGATACCACAGTTCCCCCATGAGTTTTTTGGATGTCTCAAGGAGTTGAAACTGAGATCTTTACATTTTGAAAATGAACTTGCTGCATTTGTCAGGGCAAAGTAGCAAGTAAGAGGAGGGGAAATCCATGATAGCTGAGGGCTCTTTGAAAGTACATGTGCAGACATGACCATTCCATTCATAAGAACTCTAATTTTATGCTGCATCTTTTTACATGGAGAATGTGTATCACTGGGTTGGTGA